>NW_010287557.1:0-1864 GCF_000700745.2 Antrostomus carolinensis
CTAGTTATAGGCCTCCAACTAGATTCTGTGCTGCTGATAGTAACCTTCTGAGCTCTGCCAGTCAGACAGTTCTCAATCCACCTCACCACCTATTCATCTATCTCATACAGTCTAAGCTTTGCTACAAGGATGTTGTGGGAGACAGTATGAAAAACCTTGCTGAAATCAAGGTAGACAACATCCACTGCTTTCCCCTCATCTACTCAGCTAGTGAGGACATCATAGAAGGCTACCAGATTGGTCAAGCATGACTTCCCCTTGATGAATCCACGTTGACTACTCCTGATAAATTTCTTTTCTTCCAACTGCTTAGAGATGGTATCAAGAATGAGCTGTTCCATCACCTTCCCAGGGGTGGAGGTGAGGCTGTCTGGCTTGTAGTTGCCCAGATCCTCCTTCTTGCCCTTTTTGAAGATTGGAGTGACATTGGTTACCCTCCAGTCTTCAGGCACCTCTCCTGTTCTCCAAGACCTTTCAAAGATGATAGAGTGGTTTAGCAATAATTTCCACCAGCTCTTTTAGCACTCATGGGTTCATGCAATCAGGGCCCATGGATTTGTGTGAATTGATTTTGTTTAGACTATCCCTGATCAGTTCCTCCTCTACCAAGGGGCAGTCTTTCTCTCTCCAGACTCTCTGTTTTACCTGTAGCATCTGGGATTCCTGAAGGGCACTTTTAGCTGTAAAGACTGTAGCAAAGAAGGTATTCAGTATCTCTGCCTTCTTAGCAACTCCTGTTACCAGGGCACCCGCCTCATTCAACAGTGGGCCCACAGCTTCCCTAGTCTTCCTTTTGCTACTGACATACTTAGAAAAGTCTTTTTTGTTGTCCTTTACCTGCTTTGCTAGATCCAGAACCACACCTCTCCTCATCAGCTCTTCCACCACAGGCGTCAGAAAGTTATCCTCTACACATTGCAGGAATCTCTTGGACTGCATATGCCTGGCCTTGTTGTTTTTCCAACAAATATCAGGGTGATTGAAGTCCCCCATGAGGACCAGGACCTGCAATCTTGAGACTACATTCAGCCTACCTTTTTTTCAGCTACTTTTGTCTTCATTTTTTACAATCATGTAACAAACAAATGAACTTCTGTGTCCCACTATTTAATTGCAAGTGTAAGAGACACTTACTGTACTTTTTTTTTTTTTAGTAGACACTTCATTTTGTGATCTTCTGATCCAAAATGAAAGTTTAATACATTCATTACATCTCCAGAAGACTCTTATTTCTACATAGGACAACCAGTAGATCATAAGGTCAAATGGTATGAAAGTTATATTCAACATTTTAGAACAAATCAAATACACAATAAACTGTTTCTCAGTTTTTGGGAGCTGACTATGAAACTTTTTATGCACAACCAAAAATATACATTTCTGTAATTACAGTGGTTAATGATGTTTGCATTTGCATAATCACTTGTATTGGGTTTGAGTGGAAAGGTTTTGCTAGCGGGGGGGCATGGGGGTGTCTTCTCGGAGAAGCTGCCAGAAACTTCCCCCATGTCCAACCCAGCCAATGCCAGCTGGCTCCAAAATTGACCCACAGCTGACCAAGGCGGAGACAATCAGTAACGCCTCTGTGGTAACATATTAAGAAAAAAAAAGGGGAAGAGAAGAAAATTAAAAAGCTGCACACTTTGCAGCTAGAGGGAGGAGTGAGAAGATGTGAAAGAAACAACCCTTGCAGACATCAAGGGCAGTGAAGAAGGAGGGGCAGGAGGTGCTCCAGGTGCTGGAGCAGATATTTCCCTGCAACCTGTGAGGCAATGGTGAGGCAGGCTGTCCCCTCGCAGCCTGTGGAGGTCCATGGTGAAGCAGAAGACCACTTGAAGCCCATGGAGGACCCCACACCGGAGCA
>NW_010287558.1:0-57462 GCF_000700745.2 Antrostomus carolinensis
GACTGGATAATCTCCTGAGGTCACTTCCAACCCCTCCCATTCTGTCATTCTATGGAAACACAAAGAACATGGAGTGAACCCTGCTCTCTGAAGGAGCCTGCCTCAAAAGAGAGCTGCTTTCACTGCAACCCAAAACAAGAACTGTACTTGAGCTGCTGAACTGGCACAACGCAATGGTAAACAAAGGCCAGCATGGCACGCAGGTGCTGCAGGGGTGAAAATTGTGGAAAATGGTGATGATGTGGCTATGGAATGGAAAACAATCTCAAAGAAGAAAGGTAGAGATGCATAGTCAACAATGAAGAAACACTGGCAGGTAAATTACCCAGCAGGGTAGAAACCATCCCCAGCTTTCTAAGACCAGGCACTAGAGGTCGAGAGGCAGTTGGCAAGGGAAAACCAGGCTGAGGGGTGCAGCCGGGGTGAAGGACCCAGCCTTGCTGAATGTTAAGAACTTCAGTGTGTAGAAGATGATCACATTGACTCAACTCAGTTTAAGTAATGTAAAAAATTCTGTTTGCTGGCTCCTTGGTGCTTGAGCTCTTTCTTCTGGTCTTCTGCAGGCAGAAAGAGCTGGCTCATCTCTGTCTTACCTCCAACGTGGCTGACCCTCTGATGTGCACTTAACCTGACCCAAGCTGACTGTAAGTGGCTGATCCTTTATTCACCTTCTTATCCTATTTCTAATGGTCATTATATTCCATTTTCTACATTGCCTCATACTAAGTGGAATACTTAGGCTTACTAAAGAAGTTAAGATTGCATGATAGATCTCTATCTGAAGTGATTTATTTGCCTGTTACTGTAATTCTTAGAAAGGTAATTTTTATTTTAAAAAATTATAGTAATTTAAATTTTCATTTTGCATTTAGATACAATTTCTGGGAAGTGATACTGTTTGAAAAAGTGGCCACTTCTGAACTAACCCTTGAGCACACTGCTGCCTAGCCATATCTGCAGCAGTGAACTGGGGATTTAGTAACATTGCATGGGAGACATAGGTGCCTAAAACATTAGATCTACAATATATGTCATGTTAACCAAAGCACGACCTAATCTGGACAGCTGGAATGCAGAACTGAGGGTCATGTCTTAAGATTCACCTACTATATTAAATGAGGCTCCACTCAGCTGAGGTTTCACAACTCTCAACCTCTTTTGGAATTAAATCCCTAAAGCAGTTCTTGCTCACAACTCCCGGCAAGTTGTAGACCCTTCTCTTATCCCTCCACTCAATGGTCAGATCACTCCTTCTGGAGCATTTCTCTTCCTAAAAGGATCTGAACTCTGCTTCTGTCCTTGATGTCCCCTAATGTCCCACCAGACCCACTAAAGAATACCGAGATAGGAAATTCTCACTCAAAGCTGTTCTGCTTTATGTGGAATCAGTGGGCCAGAGATGACACTGAAGTGCCTGACTTCATGCTCATCTGGGTTATGTACATTTAATCACTGATACCTATGTCAATCCTGTATTAAATACTTAAAAGTGATTGAATATATATATATATTTTTTAATAGTATTGATGCACCTCTCTGGTTGCCTGTGATATATTCTGCTTATGTTAAATGGGGTGAGATTACAACACACTCAGGCACTGAAAAAATAGTTCTAAGGCCGCTGAAAACAGGATCTCTGTTCATATTTGGGATAGAATAGAATTCCATATTCAGAATACTGTGTTTAAACGAAATACAGGGAATTGGACAAAGCCAAATAAACCAGTTCAGGAAAAGTCTTATAGAATTCTGTCAGGTCACATGGGATATTAAAGAAGTGTCTGGAAGCACCCATTGCTGTGTGCAAGTTTATAGTGTGAGGCAATGGTTGTGATGCTTATGCTCAAGTATATGATACTTATTTTTTGTTCAGCCCTGCTTCTTTCTGTTACTTATAACTGAATAGATGGAACTGGATACCTGAAGTTCTGAATATTGTCAGGATTACTCTCAGCTGTAATTAACAGGAAAAGACAGTAAGTCTCATTATTGAACCAGCACCTCTCTCCAGGTGGTTACAGTTAGGAACCAGCATCAGGATTTAGACATGTTTGCCCCAGTTTACACCTGTAAAACATCAGCATGCGGATACTTCACTTACAGTCCTGTTGTTGTAACTTGTTGATGTAGGTGGTAAACACCTAGGTTTTTGTGGATCCTGTCAGCTCAGGCCTCTTGACTGTCCATATACAGAAAAGGCTGAGATATTTTATATTGGAGTTACTGAAGCAAGGCCTAGAACCCAGGGACAGTTTGGGTGCCAGCTAAGCCAGTTTCAGATTATGAATAAAAACTTTAGAAGTGGCTGAAGCAGCAGGTAAGCAGGACTGCTCTCCTTTCATGGCTATAGTCTTTGGGCATCTTTGTGTCTAATACATAACATACGTTTCAGCATGGAAGCAAGGTATTCACTGCTGCTTGTTGTACAGTCAACTGCTGCTAACAAGTGGTCACAAACTTGCAGAAGTGTTTTTAGCAAAAGCTCTTGCCACGTTATGGTCAAAACCATAACGACAGGCTGAAAGAGTTGGGGCTGTTCAGCCTGGAGAAGAGAAGGCTCCGGGGAGATCTTATAGCGGCCTTCCAGTACCTGAAGGGGCCTACAAGAAAGCTGGGGAAGGACTTTTCATAAGGGCAGTTAATGACAGAACAAGGGGAAATGGGTTTAAACTGGAAGAGGGCAGGTTTAGATTAGATATTAGGAGGAAGTTCTTCAGTGTGAGGGTGGTGAGACACTGGAACTGGTTGCCCAGAGAAGTTGTAGATGCCCCCTCCCTGGAAGGGTTCAAGGCCAGGCTGGATGAGGCTTTGAGCAACCTGGTCTAGTGGAAGGTGTCCCTGCTTATGGCAGGTGGGTTGGAACTAGATGATCTTTAAGGTCCCTTCCAACCCAAACCATTCTATGATTCTATTCAAAATCCAACCTGGAACTTTTTTTAGTTTGGTGCATTGACTTGTATTTATCACGGAACAATGCACACACACTGTTATTACAACTGCAGACTTGCTTCTGGATTAAATCTTTTTGATTAAATTACTAAAACCCTCCAAGTTTAAAATGTGTAAGTCACAGGACTCTATATAAAAGATGCCAATATATTCAGCTACTGTGCTTGTGTAACTCGGAAAAGAAAGAGCGAAACTGTCTGTTAATGCAGCCATATTTCCCGTGGTACTGTGCTGACATCTGGCAGTGCCTTCTTGCACAGAGGAAGGAATGTAATTCCAAATGATGCAAATGAGCATGCTATATTTTGATGACAAAAGACACACCTACACAACCATCTCATGTTGTTTTGTCACTTGCAAGAAATGATGGAAACTAAACCAAAAGTTGTATTTCTGCCACAGTGTCTGTGTTAAGCAGAGACATGTTTCCAGCTCCTCCATTATCTTACGCAAGTGATGTTCACATAGTGAGCTGCACACCTAGCAGGCACTGAAAGGGATTAGCAAAGAGGGAAAAAGAAAAGATGTCCTCTCCACTAAACACATGAAAACACCAAAAATTAGGAAGAATTACTTACTGAATTTTACTGTGTCCTAGATTTTTGCAGCTTCTTGAAATTCAGCACTGAGGTACCTAATTTTAAGAATATTAGTAATTTTAAGAAAATACTACATATGCAGGTTCATTTATAAAAGGTACATAAATGCTTCAACAGATTTTGCAACAAATAGTTATTTGTCTCGTATTTTGATAAAGACTGCAACAGGTTAATAGGCTGTTTATTGACATGGCTTATCACCAGCTGTGATGTCTTCTACTGATGTGCTTATAACATTTCCAATGTATCCCACTCTGTTTACAACATGCTAACAAAACATATTATTAATGTGCAGTGTTTATAAACCCCCTTAAAATGCAGCCAGGAACTTTACTGAAATAAGACCCAAACAGGTGCTCTCTTTTGTATTTAATGAAGTGAATTTAATACTGAAAAAAATGTGCTTCCAGCCAAAGAACAGGTCCTTGTGTGTGCTGGTTGTGCAAATGACATTTGCCAGTTGTAATGAACTCAGACTATGAAATTCTAATAGCCACTGAAGGTTATCTGTGGCAAATGACTAATACCTTCTAAATTAAGGTCTATAATTGCACTCTAGTGATTAATGCATTAAATTACTGATTTCTTACATGTAAGACACTTACCAAATGTGTATCTTTATTGTACCTCTGGGCTCACCTATAATGTACAATAGGCAGGTGAAATACAGGATCATTTCCCACAGGCTTCTTCTAAAGCAGGCTTCCACCCACACAAGATCAACGCTGTAATAAGGTCATTATTTCTGGAGACACGCATTTTTGTATATTGCATAGGTAATGACATTAAGTTCTTTTACCTAGAGTCTCAGTTATTGTATTAAATATCAAGAATTATTTGATTTTTTCCCACCTGGATTTCACAACAAACAGGAAAATCTGTGATCTTCCTCATAAATCTCCAGCTTTAAGCCAGAATGAGTTGAGTGTTGAGTGTTTGGAGAATTATGGAAGTGTTTTAGAAAGCTTTTATCAAAGCAGTGAACTCAACAGTTTGTCCACAGAATGGACAGAATAAGAAAAGATAAAATTCTACATGTATGAAGGTAATTATTCTCCCTTTATGCATATAGAAGGATCCAAAACGAGCCTCTGCTAGTGAATTTTTTCCTGGTTTAGGTAGCATCGATTTTGATCTGAATGTGCTTCTGTGAGCTTCATTCTTAGTGAGTCTGAAGACTTTGCAGAGGCAGGTTTTTGCATTTATATGCCTTTATAGCCTTGGCTACTACTGAGTTCAATTACAAATATGACTGCATTAATTTCAGGAAAGAAGAGAAAAGCAAGATCAGTAAAGTGTAACTGAGCAAAGTTTGATTGAGTGATGAAAGTGCTCTATCAGTCTTGACATAAGAATAATGCAACGTATTACACTGTAGCTTGAAAATGCTGTTATTTTCATTTTAACACATTTTGAAATCAAAGTTTGGACTGTTGAAGTTAGTGTGGTCAGATCTTGGGGAAAAAAAAAAACAACTTGAGAGCTGTGCTTACCCTGCTTTAGATTCTTAAAAATAAGGTAAAAATATGCAAAAGGATAGTATCTGAGGAACTCAGTCAGCCCGCTCTGCTTCTCTCCAAGCTCTGAGTAGGTTAGAGGAGAAAAATTTACTCCCACACTTAAAAATAAAATAAAATTAAAAAAATATATATATAAAACACAGCCCTGGATTGTCTGACCTCCCCAGATGTACAGGGCAAATCCCTGTTTGGGGCCCTGCTGCCAGGCCAGCCAGACACAGCAGCAGCAGCTTCCACCTGAGGCTGCTCAGACTAGAAGGAGACCCTTGTTCAGGCGAGGCGGTGCCCACCGGCCAGGCAGCTGTTCCCCCTATTCTGCAAAGAAAAGCTGACCAGAGCTGAAACCTGCTTTTATGCTAACCTAAATACCTTTCAGACCTTGGGACTGTAGTAAATTGGCCTTCAACAGCTTTCAGGCTATTGAATTGCCTGGCATTTGTATGTGAGTGTACATATGCACACACTCGTGCAAGCTCAGGTCTCTGCCCACAGCAACCCCCCCCCCGGGAGCCACACAGCGCACGCAGTATCAGGTAAGGAGGAGAGAGCCCCGTGAAATAATTCCTGCAGTGTTAACAAAAAGGGAAGATGAAGGTAAAACAAAATCCACTGGTAAAACCAAAAGAAAATTTCACGTTGCATGAAATTTAAAATTGTACATGCTGACAATATCACAGAATCACAGAATGTTAGGGATTGGAAGGGACCTCGAAAGATCATCTAATATGCCCAAATTCTGCATGTAATTGGGATTTAAAAGTCAGCAGCTCCACGACAGCCTCATGACTTCTGTTGCACTCGAGGTATCTGTCAGTTAACAACAGTGTATTCAGCTGGGATGGCTGGATTGCTCCATCCTGACCGCTTCTCCGAATGTGAAAATGACAGATGAATTGCAACACGTCATGTCGTGCCACTCAAAAATACAAAGGCTGAGGAGAGCATAAAAACAGCACATCACTTCTTGTGTTCTGAGAAATGTTGTTCTTTTAAGTATTTCCAAAGTGGTTTATTAGCAAAGAACACAATATCCTAGGAAAAAAATCCTTAACATTTGGGTGGGAAACCAGTTTTAACCTGGCTGGCAACCAAACTCCACACAGCCACTCGTTCACCCTGCCCCACCTGGAAAATGAGGGAGAGAATCAGAAGGGTAAAAGTGAGAGAACTCGTGGTTTGAGATAAAAACAATTTAATAATTGAAATAAAATTAAAATAGTAAATAATAATGACAATTATAATAACAGTAATAATGGGCTATACAAATGAGTGATGCACAGTGCAGTTGCTCACCACCAGCTGACCAATGTCCAGCCCATTCCCGGCTAGCAATCCCAGAGAAGAGAGAATCCTGAAACCCCAATCCTGGAAGAGCGAACGAGTGAGCATTCTGACCAACCTCATTTAACACTGAACATGGTGTTACATGATATGGAATATCCCACTGGCATATCCAAATGTCAGTTTGGATCTGTTAATCTTACTACGCTCCCCCCAGTTTCTTCTGCACCTGCAGACTAGCAAAACATGGGAGGCTGGAAAGTCCTTGATTTCTTAACAACTAAAACCATCAGTATATTATCAATGTTCTTCTCATATTAAATCTCATACTGCAACCAAAACACAGCACCATTCTACCTACTAAGAAGAAAATTAGCTCTATCCCAGCTGAAACCAGGACAATTTGTTTCACATGGAAAGATGCCTGTAGGCATCAGAGCAATAATCTGAAGTCTCGATACCAGATCACATTTTTACCAAGAATTGGGAGGAAGTAATCTTCTACCCAGATTCAGGAGGGAGGACTGCTGGGTGGCCGTGCCAGTTCCCAGGCTGCCTGGCAGCCCCTCTGCTGCTGCTGCTGCCTTTGGCAGTGGGACTGGCCCGCCACGGAGCTGTGCTGGTGGCTGTGCTTGCCCTGCCACCACAACCCTCTCCAGAGATAGGACCTGCCCCTCAGCCTCCTGCCCCACAGCAGGTAATCGCATCAACTGGGGACTCACCTGCCAGGATAGAAAAATACAGCAATTGTGCCTCACCTCACTCGGTGCCTGGGTTAGCCAAGCTCCAAACAGGGCTGCTTGAGTTCCTGCTTTTACGCTGACGGCAGCTGCCGGCCAGGAGCAACTGGGGAAAGCGCTTGGAGCAGGAGGTGGCTCAGCAGATGTCACATTGCTTCTGGCTTCATCTACACTTGAGAGTCCAAGCTTTCAGACATGAAATGTTTCTCACTTTTGTATGGCCTCTCCCTGTATTTTTCATACCTGTTCTGACTTGACAGCAGTTTCTGCTCATTTTGTGCTATCAGCACAAGCCCTAAAACACTGCTCTTATCTTCACCTATTCCTGCCATGGAAAATGCTGCCTAAGGAAAAGAGAGATGCTCCAGAGGCTAAGCTTCTGTGACTCTCTGCCTGTGAAGCAACCATCACCTCACAGATCATGTTTGCCTGAAAATAGCATGCTTGCCATTTTCAGTAACCCCACAGATGGCTGATATTTTTCGTTTACGTTGTACGTTTGTGAGAATTTTGCCTAGTCACCTTTGCTACTGGTTTTCCCGGCTGATGTGCCAGTATTTGCATTAATGGAGCTGTGTGGGTCAAGACCCAGTACAGATGGGCTACAATAGCGTAAACTTGTGCCTCTTTTGCCTTCAGCAGTGAACAGCTGCTGTTTTTAAGAGAGCAGAATCAATTCTCCATGACCATGACAAGGGGTAAAGCGGTTGCTCAAGTAGAGCATTTCCTAGTTATCTCAAATTTTTGGTTTTGTATTGTTTTGCATTTGCTACCTTCTTAGAATTCTATAGAAACAGTTGTGTTTGGCATCCATGCATGGGAGTCTGTCTACGTTTGGAATTTAAAATCTATCGCAATCTGCTTGGCATCAGTTTCCCTGTCAGCTTTCAGCATATACTCAGTGCTGTCCACAGTCATTCCTAATTTCTTTCTCTGTGGCCCCACTAATCGAAGCCGTAACTCATTTTCCCTTTAAGATCCAAAGTCCTCTTCACTCTGTAAAAGAGAAAAATATTAATTGAATGTCAAAGGTCTTCAAAATTGTATTTGTGTTGCAGCCTGTGATAATGCCACAGGACTCTCTCTGAGCAGCAGCCTGGGCTGCATGCCTTTCTCACTCAGTAAACAAATCTTTTCCACAGAGCTTAAATACGTAATTGCATGGCAGAGGCTGTTTCTTTCCACAAAAGCACTTATGAACACATCTTGCATTAAGCTTTGAGATTTCAGTGTAATCATGGGTGAATGTTTTTCTGGTTTACATGCTGGTTTTTCCTTTCAGGTCCTAATTCTGAACATGAGATTTGGCTGCCCTGTTGTGAACTTTCTATTCTTCAAGTGCATGACTAATCTGAACAGAAATATGAATGCACAGGGACAACACAACAATAAGGCTAGCCCTAAGCTTTATTTTTTTGTTTAAGGTTTTTTTAATTTGTTTCGTTTTCAAGGGCACTCACTTTGGAGCCAGTGTGAGTTGAAAATAACTCACTACCTCATACAGCTAGGTTGGAAGAACATGCTGATACAATGATCTGATAGTGCTGTGTGCTGCTGATGCAAAAACCTAAGAGGACAAACCAAGGAAAAGCAATGATAAAGCACAGCTGCAGGGAGAGGCACTGTATTTACAGAGGGCTGTAAATATAGCGGGTTCAGTGGGGGCTGCAGTGCCCAGCGTACCCGAGCGAGCGGGAGCAGCAGCGTGGGCAGCACAAGATGCCACGGGGGCAGAGCGCTGCGCTCTCCCCATTGCACACAAAGGCATCGGCCTCCTGGTTCTCGTGTCCTCCACAGATGTGTCTGCAGGATGTGCAGATGTTGTGTGCTGCAAGCAGGGGTGCTGTCAGAGACCCAAGGCCCACTGTCACTTCTTGCTGGTTATTTGGGGAAAAAGTCCCATTTCCACTTACTGTTTGTTCAGTCTTGGACCACAGAAATAAAGTGCATGGGGTTCAGTCTTCTTTTGGGCTAATTAAATTATAATTTAATTTCTTGAGAAAGGATACCCACTACCTTTCCTTCCAAAGACACCCAAAATCTAAATTTATCTTGGGTGGGGTTTTTTTAATATATAAAATATTTATAGTTTTAAAATTATGTAGTAAAAAAAAGCAGTTAGAAGATGAGACAGAGTGGCAGGTTGTTGTTCTTGCCAGCACTGCAAACAAACTGAAGCAATGATGTCCCTTGTGCTGGAAATTGACAGGCAGACCTGGTGAGGATAAAATTGCATTTTAAAACTGAATTTGGGAGGCAGAAAATCCTCTCAAGAAAATCTGTCTGTGTTAACGGATGGAAGTAATTTCCTCCCCTGTTAGATATTCTAGAGCAGGCAGATATTTGATTTACATCTGCTGTCTCCTAGTGACAAAATATATGGTTTGGTGACACAGTCTCAATGAAGACACTGAAGGTCAGGGAACAATTAATCACTTTCTCGCTTATAATTTAATATGAAGATATTTAGGCATATTTAGGATGCTTAGGCATACAAAGATGAAGACACCGTTGTGCTGGACTTAAAAAGTGTCAAAGAGGGGAACTCTTGTGCTTTTCCTTGCTTAGTGCCTAGAGCAGCCAAAGGCTATCGGTGACCTGTTGCACAGCCCTACATTGTGAAAACTTAACGGAATGCAGAGTACCACAATGCACCCAGTTAGCCTCACATCACTGCAAATTGTGTAATACAAGTAAAATCAGAGAGCTGGGTGGAGTTTCCAGAGTCCAGTTTTGCTCCAAAGGAGTATAATGCTGCGCCCCACCTTGGATGGGAGCACTTGGACTTTCTTCTGCCTCTGGGAATCAGGAGATGGGGGCTTTTGACTACACAGTCAGAATGAGCTTGTTGGCAAAAGGGCCTTAGCAATCCCAGTTCCCACCCATTTCACTGGAAGCTGAAAGCAGTGCATATAGCCAGAGCCTCCTGTCTGCAACAGCCCCTAGATTGAAAATTTCAGGGAATGGGAGACTGCCAGATCAGAGAAAACTGACATTACACTACCTTTAATGATGCCCCTTCTTGGCACTTCTTCCCCCACTTTTTCCATAAAACAGAGAGAACATTATCATCTAAATCTTGCAATAGATATGTCTATCTCCAGTAGGATGTATTTCTGACAGATCAGCCCAGCACTGTAAGCCTAACTGAAATGTTGGACTTTTCACAGGTGCCATGATGTCCTTTTTAATGCTGGGCTTCAGCACTTCTGTAGCTTTATCTAAGCTGCACACTGCTGCAATGCGAATGGATACATAAATTAACCTGGTACGTCACTGGGGCGCTTCTCATCCCAAGTGGTTGCCCAAAATCCAATGAAAAACCAGGCAGTGGGTGTACAAGCAGGTAGCTGGCTTTGCCAGTTGGACTAACCCTCATTTTCCCTGAAGCACTTCAGTAAAAGCCAATTATACCAAACTTCAGGAACATCTATGTCAGTGATAGACTGCAGACATTTATAGTCTTCATCAACAAACAGGCTAAGCTAAGCTAAATTGTTCTGCTAAACTTTTTAGTAAGTAATTAACCCTGAATTATCAACAACAGGCAGCTACGGTAATGGTTATGGAAGAAGTAACAACTGGTTGCGCAGTTATTAATACGAGAGCACTGAACAAGGCAGACGAACAGCATGTGCTGCCATGGAATTAATAGAAGGGACAACGGTGGCAAGTGCGACCTCCCACAGGGTGGTACAGTTCCAAGGGGCTGAGATAGCTGCTGAAAGACCTTTGCTTTGGCAAGAGCAGCATGTACTTGGCAGTAGATGGATAGAAGTTAGAAGCGGATGGTAACAAGCAGTGTTAAAAATAAATCTAGCCTAATTAGGTTAAAAAAAAAAAAAGTGAACCTGACAGCTCAGCAACTGGCAACGGTTTAGTTCAAGCAGTTAATCCTGGGGACAAGAAATTCATACTGGAGCACCAGGAAGTGGACAGATGAAGTGACCCGCTGTGCACTCTGTGCTGCCTAACTGGAGCGTGTCAGTGCCCATTTTCTGAAGCTGTGAGCTCACCACTTTCAGGAAGGAAGGTCTCTTCAAAATGTCTCATTTTGAAACACCCTGAACTATTAGCTAATTCTTAAAAATCTTGGCTATTGTGTTTGTATAGGAGCATTCACGTGCACCTGTGAATTCTGGGCCAATGAAAGATCACGAGCTGACAGGCTTGGGACCGAGGCGTATGGATGCATCATGCATGTAGCTCCCCTCAGTGTCCCTCTAACCATTTTCATGGACCATTTGTCAGCAGAGCAAGGAGCTCCATGCCCCTTCTTGTCCTCTCTGCTGAGATTGTAAATGAGGAATGCAAATAAGAGCAACCTCTTCTGAGGGAGGGACATGGCCCTGCTGGGTACTGCACTGCAATTAAGCAACTTGTTTCACTTCCCAGCGTGACGTCAGGTGGCAGGATGAAACTGGAAAAACAGTATTAGTTTAAAAAAAAAAAGAAAAAAAAAAAGGAAAAAGAGAGTAGAAGGATAAGCAGTGGGGAAACAGAAGGCAAACACAGTAAAATGGAAAAGGGGCATCCAAACCAAAACCAAGGCCCTTACTGCAACCAGTACCAGTCTGACCACTGAAACGCAGAGGTGATGGAAAAGAGATGCTGGATCCCCAAACCAGGAAGCTTGTCTTCCTGCCCTGCCTCTGACTTTCTTTTGAACGAACTGTATTAAGAAAATAGCTCCCTCTGTTCATACTGGAGAAAATGGGGAACTTACCCATATACCCCCTGGACTTCATTAAAATTTAAATGGCTTTTCTTCCTTCTCCACATTTCTGTGTAACATATTTTATTGGGTGAACCCACTTTTCCTGGGTTACAAAATGTCCCCACATAGCAGCTCCCCCTGCCCTGCAGGACTGTCCCTTTGCCTTGCTGAGGAAAACTACCCCGAGAATCCCAGTCCAGCTTCTCTATGGGGTCTATGTGAATTAAAACTGTGCTCTGATACCTGGATAGCCAATAATTTAATCTCAAGCTAACACCCTTTCTGTTATTGTTAAATAACATCTTATTGTCCTGGAAAAGGCAGGGCTGGAAGAACAGGCTGCATGCTACTATATAATGGTAGAGACAAGAGAAATCTTGGAATGCATGAAACAAGTTACATGCATAATTCTGGGGGAGAAGGATTTGTCTGTCTGTTCTGGCTGCACACCCTGTCCTGGGAGAGCAATAGGCAAAGCGGGGTCTGTCTCCCCTGTCTCCCCGTAGTGCCTTCCCTCCACCATAGTGTCTCCCCTCTACTGTGGACCAATTCCTTGGGGAACCATGTCAGAGGGACTGGACAAGCCCTTGACAATGGGAGATGCTTCTGGCTTTGGGGCAGATGTTTCCCAGCATTCTAGTTCTTGCCCCAGAGTCCTCCCTGAGAATCCACAGGAGACCAAGAACAGGAGTTTGAGATGTGCTTCTCTCATCTGTGCTACTCTTCCTCTGACAGCTGATGGGGTAAGCTGTGCTACCATCTGCGGCACAGCGCAGGGAGGAACAAATGGCTTTTGGAACGTGGGAAGCAAGTTTTGCATAAACATGACAATGGTCTCTGCACTCCAGTGCCTGAGCTGGTGTTTTGCCTTGAACTCCTTCAGTGTCTTCAGATAATTGCTGAGAGGATTTACTTTACCTAATGCACAAGGAGTATTAGAAGGGCTGCATTCATTTAACTGCCTAAGATAGACATAAAGACCAGAAAATCCCAAATTTGGATTTGTCACAGAACAAAATTCTGAAATCAATGTCACTAATGCAACAGGGTTTACTTCACAGAATTTTACTGGAGCTTAGCCCACGCAACACAAAAAGCTTCTGTTGGTGGAATAGAGAGTATTTCTGGCTGTGATTTTGACAACTGCTGACCAGTTTGCCCAGTACTATCGGTTTGCAATGACTATATATGAGGAAAACCATGCATCAGCCAAGTTACTTCTCACAAGACAGGAATCACACAGAAACAGAAAGAGAAGGGGCCCAGAAGTTCACGTAGTACATCTCACCCCAATGTTTTCCTGGCCCTATTTATTTAAAACAGTCTTTAAAAATCTCTCATAACAGAGGTTTTTGACAGCTTCCTCAGACCATCTCTCTTTGCTTGTAGCCTTCCCTGTGGCTGGAAGGTTTTTCCTAATATCCAACCTATCTCTCAAGCTGCAATTAAGCCTATTATTCTTGTCCTACTTATATGGATAAATTCATCCTTCTTTGCAAAATATGCTTCTTAAAGAAAACCAAATTTCTGTGTCCCCTTTGGTCTTCTGCTGTTCACACTGAATACTACAAGATCTCTAATGTGACTGGTGAGGACAAGCTTTTCCAAACTTCTAATAATTCTTGTTCCTCTCTGCTTGGCTTCCCTCCAGCTACTTCATATTTCCCTTGAAGAGGAAAAAATCTGCTCAGCATTTGACACACTGCTCTAGCTAAGGCCTTACTAGTGCTGAGTGGAGCTGAAGGATTGCTTCATGCATTTTATAAGTTACAGTTCTGTGTAAACATCCTCGTATTGACATTTAACATTTTCACAACAGCCAGGTCCTGTTGACTCATGCTCAGGTTGTGATTCACTCCCTGCAGAGCTGCTGCAAGACCTTGGATCTCCACCCTTCCCCCAGCACTGTGCAGGTCAAGCCCTCGTGTTGAAGGCTGACACATTGCTCATTTTTAAAAATATTGGCAGGGTGAAGCCAGTTCTTGTTTTTCTTTCCTGGAGTTCTCAGTATGTACCCTTTCCTCCCCCTGCTGAAGATGCATGGGTTGTCCGTTTTCACTAACATGCTGCTTCTCCCCTCACCAACAAGGGTCTTTCTGGGTTTGTTTTTATTCACATCCAGTGAGCTCAAGCGAAAACAGCTTATGATCTGCCGAAGACATGCTCATCCTCCCATCTGGTTTCATTTGCACAGCAAACATACTGTCATGATCTTACCAGCTTTCCAGTCTCTCAGGGCCCTCCTGAAGGTTTGGCTGCTGAGGCTTAGGGAGTGCTCAAGGCTGACCTGAGGTCTTAGACCAGGAAGCTGCAGGGTTCTTCAGGCTGGCCAGGGAGCTGGGCAGGCTGGTGGACACCTGGGGCAGCCCTCAGCCCAGGGCATCATCTGGTGGGTCAGGTCACAGGTGCAGATCTGGAAGCAGGCAGACCTGTCATGAGGATTCAAGCCCCATATAGAAAAAAAAAAAAAGCAGCAGAAACAGTCCTGTCTTTTCCCCCAAATATTCAAGCATGCAAAAACCCCAAACTCAACCACACAAGTAATCGCCCCTAAACGCCCTTTCAGGAAGTCTTACAATATCATAAGCAAAAAATGGTAAAAAACCTCTCTTTTACCTTTGGAAGTTATATTTAGTCTGGTGCTATCAAAGGACTATCAAGCAATATTAATACATCAACATTTTCTAGTGTATCTGCAGTTCTGCACTTTTTAGAATAAAAATGTTCTAATAAGCCATAAATTTACATTTCTTAAGCTACCCTGTCTGGCTCCCTTAACAAAATGACTGCAGTACAATACATAGAGCAGTGTAAATCTGTAAAACTGTAGAGCTCCAAATATTAATCAGAAGCTTTCATAACAGAAATTAATAAATGCAAGTCCAGGAATTTATAAGGAATGAAATTTCACAAGCTGTTAAAAGACCAGCAAAGAGAGATTTAATAATGTTTTATACGGCATCTAAAGTAAATTCAATACTTTTCAGTGACATTATGAAACAAAAATCACTTAACTGACTTTAGGCTTGAGATGTGCTTCAATTCAAGGTTGATACTACAGCACTCTTGTCTCATTTGCTGGGGTGAACTTCAGATGGTAGTGCAAACACCTCTAGAAAGCATGGGACCTAAAAGGGAAGGGGTAGCAAAGAAAGTACCAATGCCTGATAGATACAGCTCTGGGATAGACCTGAAGATACGACTGCAATTGAGACAATGTCAGCAGAAAAAAAAATGAAAATCTTATGTAAGCAAGAATGGAGGACAATGTGGACTATGTCTTATCTTTGAATGCCAATCATCAATGATACTGCAGAATAATTGAGATTATTGTAATAATTGCCTCTCCATTACAGTTTTTTGTCTCTGTTTGCTTCTTGTTGTCATATACAGTTGCTGACAGGATGCTAATAAACCCTTTCTTGAATGGTTGCAGCACATCTTTCACTCTACTAGCTTGACTCATGAGTGGGGCCACTAGATGCTACAGCAATACAAATAAATAATTAAACAGTCATGAAAAAATAACAGAGCAACTTGTGGCAATCCCCTGTTTCGGGAGATAGAGGTACTATTGGTTTACTTTGTACATAAAGTCAGAATTCAGTCTCATTTATTCCTTCAGTTTGGATTAGCCCACGTGGTGGCAATCTCTATCATTAACATATGGCGAGTTCTTCCTTCAAAAGCTGACAGTTTAACATATGTTTCATTTGTGCAATACCAAAAATAAGATGAGAAAATCTGCTTGGCTTTCCATAAGCATATGAAACAGCCAGGAATTTTCCTGACAAATACCGAATAGCCTGTAACCCCATAAAGGTGAACCATTCCTACAGGCTTTAGCACAATGTTGTGGTGTAGCATGCAGAGGAGAAAAAAAACATCTACAGAAGCTGTGGAGCATCGGCAGAAGCGATGCCACTGCTGCATCCATTTCATGTGCTCTGCTTGACCAAAACCACCCCGCCCCAGGTGTTCAGCTGCCATCTCAGCCTTCAGGTGGGAGCAGGTGAAAGAAGTGGGGAAGGGAAAAAAAGGCAACACAGTTGGGTAAGTCAAAAGAACTGAAACTGAACTTTATTTTTTTTTTAAAGTATTCTACAATAATGGCTCAGAATACTACCAGAATGTACAGGGACAAGGCAGTGTTCTGGGCTATGACTGTAGATTACTCTAGTATATATAGACTTGTAGGGGCTTAAGAAGGGTTGAAGCAGGGCAGTTCAACATTTCTTAAGCACATATTTAATAATTTTATCTTTTTCTAGATCTCTCATTATAGCAGGATTTATCAAATGCAATGTAGTCACAGAAGTCTTGCATAAATACAAATATTGATACTTTACCTTGAATATTGTAATTATATAAATTCTGCCTTACCTTTAAAAAAATCTCCAGATCATTATGTGACCTGGAGTCTTTCCTTTTCTTTCTCTTTAAGAGTTTTTAAATATATATATATTTATATATATTTGCTATCATACATCAAAGTATATATGAATCCCAACATTTCTGTTATATTTTCTGCAGACATAGTCTGAAACAAAATCACCAACAACTAAATCAAAAGCTTCCTGGTTATCCTAGGAAAGCCAAAGAGGATCTTTCCTCTTTTTTTGTGTTTCAGTACTAGTATTTTTTTATATTGTAAGGATTCGTCGTAAACTAGAGGTCCATAGATCATTTAAAGCAGTCTTTATAAGCAAATTTACATACTTCGACATGCTTTTGTGAGGCAGTTAGTATCAAAATCCAATAGTATTTCTTACAGAGCCATATGACTTTCTGCGATGCAGATATACATTTCATTTCTAAAAAGCCACAGTTCTTTTTCTACATCTGCTCTCATCAAATCCCCAGGATTCATTCATAAAACTGCTGCTGTTCCAAATGCTGATGCTGTTATCTCTGCTGCGGATTAAGATGTACACCCAATCTGGTGACATCATGGTGTGGAAGATTGATAAGTAGGAAAATACCCTCCCCAAATCCACAGACAGTCATTTCTGTCTCTAAATCCTTGTGATTCATGTCATCCAACAGGGCAGTGCAATGAAGACACGTCTCTGTGCAGGCTAAGGGTCTTCTTCCATCAAAGGGATCTCTAGGCAAGAAAAAGGAATAGCATTGATTGCCGATTGTAACTGTCCTTTATACTTCTGCAGAGTATTAGAATTAGCAATTCCGAAAAGTTGAAATGGACATTGTAAAAATCTGAACAAGACACACGGTGTCGCCAATTCTAGATCCTCTTACGCTCTAACACCTATATGAAAAATTAATCTACTAAAACTACCCAGGTTTTCTAAAACAAGTTAGGCCCAAAAAAACCTAAATGCAAACATCCTTTCTACTACAGTAATCACTGAATCGGCATTCAGAGTAGGCAGGGACTTTTAATGGCATTATCATAATCCTCCCCTCCTCCTTCTAGCTGTCCTCTTCCCCTCATGATGTCACCACAAGGTAGCCACAACCCTATGAAGCAGGAAGGCTTCCTTCACCTAAAGCTTCACCTACACTGAATTTAGGATACCTCTACTGGTAAGTCACATAGAGATTGCTTTGCCCACTGACTCTCAGTGACTGTGGAGAGCAGGATCAGAGCCACTCCTTTTAAATGTCTCCAAGGAAAGCTATTTAGTTTTCTTAACACACTGAGCAGCACACCATACAGCTCCATTAGAACTCAATGAAATGATATCAATGCATGCTCATGTTCAATTTAAATGCAGGTCATATATGGCCCTGTGGGTACATTCCCCTTATGCTGTGACTCCCATGTCCATGGCTTAACGCACACATGCCTCAGACCGAACAGTCTGCTGTACGCACAGACATGATGAGTTTGTTAATAAAGGCTGCTAATTTTGGCTGAGTATGAAAACGTGACATGCTTTCCATTTTAAGGAGAAAATCCTGTTCTTTGCTTTGAAGGCCATGGCACATGAAGGAGTTGTGAGTGTAGGAGCTGAGGAGCAGATGAACAGACCAAGACAGGCAAGATGATGGTTGGTGTTGCTGCTCTACACAGGTGCCTAATGAGTCTGCTGGTCTGGAGAGAAACCTTCTGGCCTGGGATTCAAACCCACAGCTAGCAAGGACATATCACAGACACGAAGCTCTATGATCATGGGTAGTATGGTTTAAAAAATGTCCAAATTAAAATGTGGTCAAAACCACGGAGAAAGCAGGAGTAGGTCAGCTGTTATATTCCTGCTCTGACAGCACAAACAAATGGCTCCTGTTTATGGACTCACCTATTGCACCTACGCAAGACTCACCATCTGCAATATCGATCCGTGGACTTGTGGATACAGCCTCCCCGGCAGTGCTGCGGGATCCATCAGTTCGATCTGAACCGGGAAGCGCTGCCGCTTGGCACGCTGGGGATGGGTACAAACTTTGGAGCAGTTCAGAGGAGCCCAACCTACTGTCACAGGTCTCAAATTCACTAGGCAGCATGTCTGTAATCCGGGGGCCGGGGTAAGCAGGAGGATTCTGATCTTCTGTCTGTAAAATATGCCCCTGGTCTGTGGTGGCTGAGTATCCAGGTGCCAGAGCATTCAAGCCACTGCTTACAGCTTCATCATAGGAAGGCAGCATGACAGGAACACCATCCACCACCACAAAGTCGGGGTCACCCATGGAGCCCTCCTGGTTGCCTCTACGTCAAACACAGACAAGTTATCACAGAGAGCAGGAGCATGTCAGAAGCACCTTGGAGCAACCACTGAACTTGGGTAGACACAGCACTTTTCTAATAATACAAAATGAAGCTACAGGGTCATTAACATTCACAGAAATGTTTGCTTCAAGGGTTTGCAAAACTCTGCTCCAGTTGACAGTCAGGTGGAATCTGTTACAGTTGGAAAAATGAAACTGGTAATGTGAAGCATGGTTTTGAGAAGGGAAGGAAAACAGGTGGTTGGAAGAGATAAGGAGCACCATTTGCAGTGCCATGCATGGTAGGTGTCATGGATGTAGGATCACAGATGTAGTTCACCAGTCAAAAGTGTCTGAACCCCTGGAAAGATGTGTGCTAGAGCACAGAAGTGTTTACAGCCCATGTAAACAGGCACTGAGATGACTATGACTGGATGGCAGGGCTTTGGTGGCCAGATTTGTGGCCTCCTTCAGATCTTACTTGTAAATGATGAAGGAAGGCTTCCTTAACCAGTACTAAGATGGTTTCTTTTTTAAGCAAAGCCTTTCTATTAATTGGGAAGGTCTGTTAAACCCTAAAGTATCTGTTTAGTAGCCATTTAAATCACAGTAGAGACCTAGCAGGAGGGAATTGGTCCCAAGTACCTTTAGGACATGAAAACATCTGGAAAGGAGAGAACAGAAAGCCATTTCAATAAGCTAGACAAGTATGGGCTATAAAGCTATCCATAGTGCAACCCATAACCCTAAAGATCTTCCTAGTTACATACGTATACTACCCCCCATATACTGTATATATGCACATATATGCATATAGAAATTTACATTATTTATATAATCTGTATACTTTTATGTACACGTTTCTTTAACATTAAGATCACCAAGTCCTTTCTGCTGCATACATTTCCCGACAGCTTTTTCATCTCTGTTTTCTGTACCTGGTAGAATAGAGACATGAGAAAAAGCAAATGCAGGAGAGGAGTCACACACTGAAGGTCTATAGCAAACTGAGCAGACTGAAAACTAGAACCAAGTCTAAACCCAGATACAGTACTAGCTTTGCCTAAAACTCCACGTGCCTGCCTTTGTTTTTCTAGTTGTACGATAATAATAATGCCCACCTACCGGTCTCATGAGGAGTGCTGTGAGAATCAATGACAAATGCTCATAGCTGCACGGTATTTTATGGAAATAAAAGAAGATGTTGGAGATGTTTATGAATGGTGATTAAAATAATGCTCATTAAAGGAAAGCAAACTTTTAATGTAAATTTGTCCATAGAGAAAAATAAAATCTTTCTTAAAACTTACATTACTATGTCTACAGTAGTTAAAAAATTAATTCCCCCAGCACCTGAAAATGAGTATTTAAAAATATTGTCAGCTATTTTTACATGCAGAAGCAGCAATTCTCAGTAGTAGAGCTGTAATTACTCCCCAAGTGAATCTGGCAAACTTCACCTTTTATCTTAGTTGCAGAAAGGACTATGGCGGGTTTTTGGGGTTGGAACTAGATGATCTTTAAGGTCCCTTCCAACCCAAACCATTCTATGATTCTGGGGATGCCCTTCGACACCAGTGGCTCACAGACTTCTGCTCAGAGCAGAAGAAGGTACCTGCAAGGCTCATGAGCTGTTCCATCTCCTCAGTAAGAAGTGCTGAATGTAAAAACTGAATCAAGGTCCTCAATCTTAAAAAAAAAATAAAAAAAAAAAAAATGGAATACAAACCTTGGAAGGAAATGTGTCTTAAATTTGGTCTGGAACATCCTGGCTAAAATAACCAGTAGCAGTACTAATAAAACACTGGTAGCAGTAAACGCCACTATTTTCCATGTAGTCAAGAGGGTCTCCTGTGTATTTGGCCAGGTTTGTTCTGTAAAAAAAGGTAATACAAGAGTTGTGCTTGACTATTACCATTATTATTTTATAATAATACTGCAACAATACTCAGAAATGTCAGTTAGGACAAGACATCTTTTATACATACGTTGTAAAAGCACACACGAACCCAATGCCGTATACCAAAAGCAACCTTAACATTAAGCTGCTACAGGGGCTGGACCTTGCTTTTTCCCCTTGATTTTTTTTATATATGCAACTACGATCTCAACTTATATACATATAAAAAAAATCCAGAAGATTTTAAAAAATGCATTTGAAGAGCTAACGATTGAAATGGTTTAGCATCATTCAGGATCTCAGAAATAAAAATATACTGTATTTACTAGCATCTTCAAATCAAGTGTTCATTTAACAGTGAAACAGATGAAGTTCACCAGGCATTACAGACCAACACATGTGCTCTAAGAAGGAGGGAAGAAGTTGCTGCTCCCTTACCTGTTTTGACACAGTATACTTGGTAGGAGGGGAACCACTCTCCGTACTGGCAGGTGATGTACTTGTAGTCATTGGTGAGGGTGTAACCAGGATCACAGTAAAACTCCACCACCGTCCCGTGGTTGTAACGCTCACAAGGCCGTGGGTGGCAGATGTAGTCTCCATGACTCACCATTGGAGGTAGTGGACAAACTTGGGCAAATAATCAAAGAGAAAAGGAGAAAGACGTTAACGCCAGCAATCCGCTGCTGGATAGCTTCAGTGTGTCAATATACACAGGGCACGCTTCAGGCTCCCTGTCAGGCTCCCTGCAGCTTTGGGGTTTATCTCAGTGGTACCAGACTGGTGCTGCCAGGAGGCCAGGTGTCCATCTGCAGCAGTGGATGGGTGCACACACCTCCCACCGCCCAGTGTGTGTTGGGGGGGGTTGCTTTTGGCTCTCACTGACACCAGCAAGCTCTGCTGTCACCTGCATGATTAAAGGCCTGAGAGATGGGATCTGGGAAGCTTCCCATCCTTTGCAGGAAGGGGAGGGTGAGAGGAAGACAAAAGGGGACACTTGTCTATAAGATGGCTATATGGGGATGAAGGGGGACCGTCAATAAAAAGAGAATCCCTCTTCTTAGGAAGTGTCTCAAAATCAGCTGTGACATCCTATTTTTTTGTGTCATTAACATAATTAAATTATTATATACATGAATTAAATTCCTAAATACTCACTTAAAATAAGTTTGCCATCAGCTGTGCTGCAAAAGACGTACAGCACACAATGTTGCTTAAGCAATTAGTCTGTACCACTGTATTATTAAGCTGAGCTTAAACTCTGCTGGTGTTATTTGTGTTTTTGTTATCTCTGAGCAGACCTACTGATCTCAGTGGGATCATCGATGGAGTGAGGTCTTAGGCGTAACAGGGCTGAGCCTGTGTAAATTAAATACAGTGGTTTACATAAGGTTATGAAAATAAGAAAGAATTGCAATATAAACATGTGGAACTTTTATTGTAGACCCTGAAACAAGAAGCAATGTCCTTTCACATGGCTGGGCAGATGAACTCAATGAAGAGCCGAGGGAGCACTCTCTAGGAAACAGCAGTGGGTAAAGAAGCTCGCAAGCAGTATTTTTATAAGAGGAAAACTTTTCCACTGAGTAAGTGTTAGTTGATTACTATTTTCTTAAGTGCTCCTAACACAAAGGAAAAAAAAAAACCCTACGAAGTGTAATGATGTCTCAAATGGCTACCTACTGACCCAAAAAGGGCTTAAATTACTGGATGGATTGTTTTATTTCCCTTCAGAGGCAGGAACTGACTGACTCAGTGCCCCATCTACAGGCTGTTCCCTTCACTTCATGCCTCCCTCATGCAGGCAAGACCTGCTGCATTGATTTAAATAATGAAAATGCCATCTCTTGGAAAAAGACTCTTCCCAGAAATTACAATTCAGCTGCTTCTCTCTCTGAATCTCGTTATATGAATAATGCATTTCATAAAAAAATACGCAAGGTATTAAATGAATCTTCAAGAGAGGCTGATTACAATGTGCAGCAATGTCTATTCCATATCCCCTGCAGACATGGTTTTGTTTGCACTTTCATTGGCAAGGCTTAATAATAACTTGAAATCAGAGCAAGTAATTCACATAAAAATTCACATTCTCAATACTCTGCATACTTTCCAAAGTCTCTAGGCCCACAAGAAAGAAGAATGCTTTACTGGGAAGTCAACTCATGATTGAAAACAATTTTCTTAAGGCTAGGGCAAAGATGTCAGACTGAAACAGTACGAAAGCACCTCTTGTCCATATCAGGGATCATTCTTCTATTAAAAAGAAAATTACCAGTGAAAGCAACGATTCTGGCCTGCCATAAGGAAACCTGGTATATTTTTATTATCTATGCTTAGAGCATGAGAGCACAGGAAGAAGGCAATTGAAACTTCTTTTCAACTGAATTTTGCCAAGCTATGACAGGCTGCAAGAAATCTGTAGATGCCCAATACCTTTCTAGCAATGAGCAAAGTAAAGCACATCTTGCCACAGAGAGCAATCACTCAGAGAAACAAATTGCTCCTCTCTAGCAATGTACCTGCTGCCTCATCCCTAACCTCTTCATGTCACCAAGGGCCAAAGCAGCCTGCTGAATAAAAATAGCCTCAGTGCTGGTGTCCCAGCAACGTGGAGCAGCTCAGGAATGACACATTTCCAGGCAGATTAAAAACAATACACTGTGGGTACAATGCAGATATGGAGCTGTCAGTCTGTTTACAAATGGAAACCTATCTTACAAAACTTGAAAAAAAGAGCATCACTCTTCATGTAGGGTATGTCCCCAGTGCTAAGAATGGATGCCATCCCTTCCTCTGACACCCTCCATATTTCAAGGGAAATGCTTATGTATTGAAGCTGCCTGGAAACTTCTGAAAAGATTTCTTTAATGTGCTGCAGAGTATTAATCATGAATTACAGTCAAGTTTTAAGCAGTTGTACCTGCCAACAGCTCCTGCATTAAACACTCTTTATAAACAGCAGATGCAGTGGAGCTTGTTTGAAAATGAGGGTGTGTAGCTCAAATGAAATAGCTCTTCATTCTTCCATCAGCTGGACTGTCAGAGTCAGGGGTATCCCTCACCACCTCCTGTGAATTTTATGTTCTTCCCATTTCAGGATGCCCCAATATTTACATGGGCAAACTGGCCCCCATGTACAATCAGTAATGCTCGAGTTCAGAGCCTCTTTTTCCAAATAAAATCAAATTGAATGAGATACATCACAAACAACCAAAAATTAAGTATTTCTGAGCTCTGGGCAGTTAGCCGTATGCCCAGTCCCTTTCTCAACTTGCTCCATTCCCATGATCATCCTGGCCCAAGATCCTTTAAAGCCAGTGGCAGGACAGCCATGAAGTGGCCTTAGGTTTGATCATAGAAAAGCAAGATTATGAAAGTCTGGAGGGCCATTGAACAGTCTTGGCTCCTAAAGACAAAAGATTTTTACAGGGTCAGAAGATCTGACAGGGTCAGATCCCTTTTTGCTGGTATTTACTTAGTGTTATGCTGGATACCAGTGTATGATAATGGTTACACAGATTAAAGGAATGTGCCAGATCAAATATGGTTGAAAACTCAGGTGGCAAACCTAAGCCCACTGAAGTTTTCCAGGGAAGTTAAAATTCTAGCATTCCCAGTGACAAGTCCTAATTATATTTGGAAATTACAGGCTGTGGACTTCAGGCAAATGAATCAAACTCACAGAATGAAAATAACCACAAACTGATTAAAACAAAATTGTGTCTGACAAGTACATTTTCGCTATCAAAGCCAACAACAGTATGAACGATAAATAAGCATACAGACAAGTGAATTCTACTTCAGGAAGTTCTCACAGCTTAAAAAAAGCCCTAGGTGCTGTTCTTAAATGTGACACCAAATGTTTACTACCAATAGCTTTCAGCATCTTAACTTTATAAGGCTTTTGAGACTTTAATGCGCTAATTATAACATCCAGCATGGATAATCCAGTCTTATCTTCTGATGATCAACATTAAAAGATCACATGTGTATGTCCTTCACTTTGGAGCTTGGACAGACATAATCCAGGTAGTGTCTGCTGGTGGTTCTGCAGTACGTGATCCTGGATCTCTGGATCAGTCTCTATAGAGCAACTGGCCACAGACTGTAAGGGGATTTACGGGAACTTTACAGCTCAACGTTCACAGCTGAAAAGCTGAATCGTTCATCAAAAAGAAAGAACAAGTGTGTTTATATGGCAAACAAATCCCTTCCGGGATGCTCAAGATGCCTGTTACTCAAGGAAGTTGAAGGGAGGAATTACTGATTTGATTTGATGGACTTCCTTGCCTGCTCTTAGGAGCTGCTGGAGCTGAGGGCTCTCCTCTGAGATAAGCTATGGGCTTTCTCCTCTGACTGATTTTAATGAAACATTAGCGCTCTCAGGAAGACCTTAAAACCTGGGCAGTTGAGCCTTGTATTACAACACTGTCAAATACTGGCTTGGAGCAGAGGACCTGTTTCAGGCTAATAGGAGAGCTTTTTATAACAAAAGACAACAGAGTGTGTCCCACCCGCAGATGTGCCTTCAGGCAGCCCCCCCTTCTGGGAGCTGCCTTGAGGTGCCAAGAACCAAGTCTCAGCTTTATGGGGTCCCTGCAAGAGACAGCACAGCAAAAGACCAAGGTGGCTGTGTCCCTCTGTGTGCCCCCTCCGTTGCAGCATCTGCAGTGTGATGCCACATCCCTTGGACCAAGGTCCCTGCGAGGATTATGCAGGCTGCAGGCACCTACTGTCCAGACATGGGAGGAATAAATGGGGTCCACCCAGTAATTTTTCCTACCCATTATGGTCAAGAAGCTTTTCAAACTCTGCCCAGAGAATGCTGCAGTAGTTCTGCTCTGTTGACACTGGAACCGTTAGGAGGGAGGGAAGATTTTTTTTGGCTTGGCATAATATTCTCAATTAACATTGATGGCATAGAATAAAGATGTCATGTTACTTTTTAAAAGCCACTGGTAGAAAGTTAACAGTATAGTTACCAATATTTACAGTGCTCAAAACCTTCTTTTTAGTCAATCAGTTCAATGGCTAGTTGATTTAGTCTTTGATCAAAGTAGGTGGGAGGTAAATTTCACAGAATCACAGAATGTTGGGGATTGGAAGAGACCTCGAAAGATCATCTAGTCCAACCCCCCTGCCAGAGCAGGAACCTAAATGAGATCACACAGGAAGGTGTCTAGGTGGGTTTTTTTATTCAGTTTTTGCCCAGCTTTTGTATGTGAGCCCAAAAATAAAAGCAAAAATGTCTTGAAATACAGGGCACTTACAAAAATGGGGTAGAAATAACCAAGAAGCCTATTTTCCACCTTTGATTTTTTGCATAGTATGTTTTTTTCTCTAGCTACTAACCTGCCTTTCTTGTAGATACTAGTTGCTAGGTTAGCTGGGGTAGCAGCAAACCCCAGTGTAAGGCCAGTCATTTTCTGTTTGACAGAGGGACGGACAGGGTTAGCAACCTTTGCACTTTATCAAAAATAACACTTCTTCCAGACACACTGTGAATGCCTGCTCACTATACAAAGTGTGAGAGAAGATTAAGGTGAAACTTCATGATGAGAAAGACACAGGTAAAAAACTGACAGTTCCAATGTGCCCAGAAAATGCCAGTGTATCTCACTAGACAGTAATCAGAGAGGTGGACACATCTCATTTGTGCACAAACTGGAAGAGAACAAGAGCTTCTCCTGACCCTGACTTGTTGTTCTGATACATATCAGGACACTAATTAACACCAGAAATTTGGAGACATCTGTCATCTGCATACTGCATTCCAACCAATGTTTAACTTGAGCCATGATATACTGCACAGGACCAAAGACCAGCAGGTCTGACTCTTCCCATCCAGGCTGACCTGGTCCCCACCTGAGGCTTCACTGAGTGGCTTCAGGATCCACTATATGGATCCTTTTCCATATGCTGCCTTCAAACACATTTGTGTATGAAAAATCATTTTTTTACAGGAACATAGAAGGTAAAGATTATTCTTTTTGAACACTGTGCTAATAAAACTTAATTTCTTGGTTATTTCAGGGTCATCACTCTTCAGACCTTCAGAACAAAATAAACACTCAACCAAGAAACCTTTCTTTCATATTCCTTAAAAAATTCCTGTCCAGTTCACCTGCCAGACCTTGCCATTTCCACAGGTATCACCAGCACATGAATCACACTTGCACTGCACTGTACAGAGCCCTAATTTCAAGCTCCTCATCCTCTCAC
Organism: Antrostomus carolinensis; assembly: GCF_000700745.2. NCBI lineage: Eukaryota > Metazoa > Chordata > Aves > Caprimulgiformes > Caprimulgidae > Antrostomus > Antrostomus carolinensis. The sequence goes on from NW_010287558.1 coordinate 26,601, forward strand.
ATACACATAACAACACATTATAACATAGTTGGTATGGAGGGGAATTTAATGCCTATAGCCTATATGCAATTGATGGAACACCAACATTAGCATCTTTCACAAATGAAAATGTTTCTTAGGAGTTTGTAAAAACCAACAAACAAAAATAAATCAGTGGTCAAAAAAAGGTATCTGTTAGTTGTGGATTTTTAAACTCTAAAGGCACTATACTGTTTAGAGAATTTACTGATTTTATTTTTTTACCAAAAAGATCTCAAGACAAAAAGTAGTGGATAAAAATTGGTATTTCTGTTGCAATATCAAATAGGGAAGTGCATGGGGGAAGGGGGAGTGGATTGCCAACAGGAAGAAGAGGAGGAAAAGAAAATGACTTCTGCACTTCAAGTGTTAAAAAAGGATTCTTATATTTTATACTTAGATTTTAGTTTATAGTAATAGAAAAAATGAAAGTATTTTAATTCTAAAATTACAGAACAAAAATTCCCACTAAATTGTCCAGTACTGTAAGCAGGATGGAAGGAAAACTGTTGGACTCAACCACTCATATCCAGTTGAGGTTTGTAAAAGGAAGGACGTAGCAAAGCCAGTTGCTTTAAAATAAGCCCTGTCAAAACATCTCAGTCTAGAACAGCTGCTTAATGAGAATTTATTTCTAATGTCAGTCTTCTGAAATTGAAGCAGAAAAGGAAGTCTTACTAGAGTAACTTTTCATTTATCATGAACATTGACTTAACAATATCCTAATGATACATTCCCATATCAAACGCTGCCAGTATTGTGAAGGGAGACTTAGTGCATATTATAGCTGCAGTGGAACAAGTGAGAAAAACTTTGTGGCTGCTGAATTTGTGTTTTAAAAGTAAAGACACGGTTTGAGGAATTTTTCTGATTATTCTGATTATTCATTCCCACAGCAAAAGAGCAGCAGCAACAATAGTAATACCAAAATAGAATAAAATAGTTAAAAAAACTAAGTGAGCACTAATATATAAAGTAACTCCTATCAAGCCTGACAGTAGACATGACTTAAAGTAAGAAAGATAAAAGATGCTTATTTTGAACTCTGAAGTTGACAGCAAATTTAATGAAAGCCTACAGCAAGATTTATTAAAAATATTGTATCCTTAGCCAATAATTTCAAAATTATTTTCATTCTTAACCTTTTTCAATTACTTAACCTTCACAATGACACCTACACATTTTCTTCTGAAAAGACACCTAACAGTTAAGCAACTTTTTCTAGACCATTCAACAAGGCAATGTTGAAGCATCTTGGAATATACCTCAGGGCTCCTGGCTCCAAGCTGCTTGCTCTACCCCTAGACAATCACCCCTGGGTAATTTTGTACCAGCTACAATAGCGAGGTAAGCTGAAAGGCTATGTGCACACAGTCAGAAGCATTTTTCACCTTCTACGGAGTGTGAAATGAATTGAATAATTAAGTTTTTAAAGAAAAGCTGCTTCTCTGGTCTAGCTTTAACAAACATCATCCTGCTGAAAATTGCTATCATGGATCCCAGCTGGATAAGCCTAAATGAAACTAGGTGTAATACTAGTTTCAAGCCTATTTTAATAATAGTTTAACATTAAATGATTCCTAAATGGAAACAGAAGGTGATTTACAATCACTTGTCATACACAGAGCTTCCTTGCTACTGGAGTTACAAATTATGGAGCCCATTTTGCAGTTCTAGTCAGCTGAGCTCCTACAGGAGCATCATGCCAAATGCACACTCGTCACACACAATTCTGCCATTCCCAGCACAGCAACTTATGAAAAAATGGTTTTAGTTTCAAATGCATTTCACAACACATATGGGATGAAACACACTCCAAGTGATCTTTCTCCTGTAAATCACAAGTTTAAAAGTGCAATTTTCATTTAAATTACAAAAACTGATGATGAGTTTGCAGCAGTAGAGAGATAGGAATTCTTTTAGCAAGAAGCCCATGATTATCTTTAAGGAAATATTTATACTCATTAGTCACATGAGAGTGCTTGGAGCACTGTGGTCTCATTTCCAGCAGATCATTTTAGCTTTCTTCATCACTTGCTTCTAGTTTTGTTTCTTCCTTTTCTCATGAGTGGTTGACTTTATGATGAGTAATCGTCTTTTTAGAACTTTGAGAAGCAGATGATGGGGACTGCACAGACACCTAACAGGAAGGAATTGGAGAGCTTCAAAGTATGTCAAGGTTTGGGTATTTGACAGTTGTCACAGGATAACCCCAGACCTGGAAAAGGTCAAAGTGCTTAGAAGTAGACTAGAGGTGGAGGAGGGAGAGAGAGCTGTTGGGAAGCTGGCTAAGACAACCAGACAGATAAAAGCACCTGACAGGGACGTCTGAAGAAGACAGCGCTCATTGACATGGACATATCCATATTTTTATGCTATTTTAACCTCTCTTTAATTGTTTTTTCCTCTTTGTTTATAAGCAAGAATCCCTTGAGCCTGTGTGGTGTCACCCACACCAGTCATCAGGAATGAGATTGGAATGCCAAATCCAGCTGGACTTGCTGGAATAGATGAGGTGTGTTCTATTCCAGGGCTTCGTTGAAGGCTGAGAAAATCAACCCATGCCACCTGAGAGAAAGAAAAGCATAAAGTCTCATTCCCAATGGAGTGCTACTAGGAAAAAAAAGTGGGAGGAAAACCAGCAGGTGATCTTAGCACCGTAATGCCTCAAACCAGCTTACAAGGCTAGGGAGGTGTAGAAGAGTGTTGGTTTCTGCTATTTACGTTTAGTTATCAAGTGCCTGCCTACACTGATTGGTGAAACTGTCACCTTTTAAATACTGTTTTTTATCTCTGGAAGTGAACAAACCTACGCAGCGAGTAGACTTTGTAATGCATAAAATCTGTAGCTACAGTTCCCTCCATTTGTGGAAGATGTTCTCTAATTGCACTGTGTAGCCAAATTTAATGAACATGTCCATAAAGCACAGAGATGGTTGATTTCAAGGTAGACAATGTAGTGCGCCTTTCCTTTCTGAGGAGCCCTGCCAGATACAGTTAAAGATTAATATTATAAAACAGCCTTCAGGGAGAAATTTTGTCTGCCTTCCCCCACCTAATCCTCAGCATATTTAGAGCACCGTAGATAAAATACTACATGCATCTGGCAGCTAATGTGGAACTTCAGGGCAGAAATTATGACTCCATAAAAAGTTGGGATGTCTGGCTGATTCTGGAAATGCTAAGGAGTTTCTGAAAGGTACACAGGTGATAGAGCAGGTGTAAAACAATGATTTGCTGTGACAGTCCTGTACATCAAGCAGAAACAGAAGACATAAAAGAAACAGATTACAAGTTGTTTTTCTGTTGCTTTCTTGAAAAGCTATGAACAGTGGAGAAGACATCTATTTCAATCACAGCGAAGATCAAAGAAAAATTCTGCAATGCAAAAAAGGAGCAGTCACTTAGAAATATAATGGTATTTCTCTTCTTCAAACAATGTCTTCAACTTGGAGACTGTTCTTTAAACCCCCCATCCCTCATAATGACAGCTGTGAAAAGCCCACTTTTGTGTATCATTCTGTCTTGAAATGGGGTCTGGTTTTCTTTCTGATTCACTTTGCAGTGCACTTGCTGGCATTAAGTGATTGGATGATATTAAGCACTATGTCCACAGAAGAACATGACTTGTCTGCCTAGTATTTCATGTCACTGGGCTCGTTCTGAATTCATTTTTTTCCTTGCCTCTTCAGCTGAGGGTAAAGGTGTACAGATGATTTTTAGGATTCTCCACTAGCACAAAAATCCAGATATTCCAAATCACCTACAAGCAGCTCCTTAAAGTGTTCAAATTCCACTCTCATACAGGGTGGCCAGACATGTATCATTTCTGTGATCTCAGGTGATGAATAAATTAACTGTCTACAGTACAGAAACACATAGAATTATTGAATTACTTTTTTAAAAAAATGAGAACCATCCTTTTAAATTTCACATGTGCTTTCTACGACTTAATCACCCCCAGGGTGACTTTCAGCCTATTTCATCCTTTGGCCATCAGCCTACAGGTGTTACCGATGTAAAGATGTTGCCCAAGTAAAGGTGCTCAAAAATACTGTTGGCTGATGCTATTTGAGCATTTACTGCTGGTTGTTGTTCCTGAATTGCAAGAAGTATTGCTGTAGGCAGTGAATATATTCCGAAACGCCACTCTAGTTGGAGCTATTAAAAACAAGGCTATCAATGCGTCTTACGTTAACATTAACTCAGTTAACTTGGATGACCTCTCTGGCAGTTGAGCAATATTTAATTTATTCTCCTTCCTGCCTGCAAGCTGAGTAGATGTAAACGTAGAACAGAATCCTGGTATCTACCTCTCTTAATTTCTTAATGCCACAGTGTTTCACAGCTTGTTTGTACTGCTGCCCTCTGCTCGCTCTATAGGATTTTTATCTGTTGGAGATCTGCTGCATCAACATTATCTTCCCTGAGGATATGCATCAGTCTGTCATGTTGGAATTTATCTAAGGCCTTCTCAATGTCAACAAAGAAACACAGGGAGAAAACTAACGTACAGTATCTCAGGTTTAGGATTGCTTACTTTATTCTGGCTCCTAAACATAAAATGATTACAGGCTGACTTGTATCTTTTTCTCAGTGTATTGTTGTATGTTCCATCAAGAATTTAAAATATTTTAAGGGCATAGTTCATCAAACATATAGCTCGGTGTCAATCACTGTTTATGGCATTAGCAATTGTTATGTAAGAACTGAAGCTTTCCTTCAAAGTGTCCTGCATGTAATTGGTTAGAAAGTTTAAGATACTTTGTTTTGAAATATTAAGTGGCTAAAGTATTTCACCTATAATATCACCCTCCTCCAGTGCTCTTTCACGCTCTTTACTTTCTAGGTTCTATGTCAGAATTATCAGACCCTCTTCTGTGTGTGCCTGTGCTCAGGTTTATGAGCAGAACAATTTTAAATCTCCGTCCTGTATTCTTGCCTGTCTTTCCAGAATATTTTTTTATGTGTAACATACTTTGCTGGTTTTAATTTTCATATGACTAACCCTCTTTTATTCTTCAGAAATTTCCCAGTGCTCTAGGTAGGTTTTTTGGGGTTCCCTTGCACTTTTTCTGGTTTGTTGTGCAATTTTCTTAATTCCTTCCTTCTCTTATCTTTCTCTCATAGCTTCTATAACTTCCAGGATCCCTTCTGTAATCAATTGTTAGCTTGGTGTTGTATCTTTTCACCTCCCTTCACAATGAGGTGAGTTTATATACCAGAGTTCTGAAATGCCTTCAGTTTGCCTCTATGTTTTTCCTCTCTTCTACTCATTGACTCTGACTCTCCCCTTTGAAGCCTATTTCTCATGCTTGTTTCATTTTTATTTTGAATCTACCTAGAAAAATTTGAAATATTTTCTATTTAATGTTCTTTCAAGCTTAACTTCAGCTAAAGAATCTGTTGATTCTTGCATGGAGAATGAAGTTTTGATATTGCAATATATCTGATTTCCTGTAGGACTGGCTTTTGTGTTCGGCTGGGATGATGCTGAAAGCAGACATTCCAGATAACAAGATCATGTCTGTTTGCAAATTCAATCAACCTGTTTTCCCTTTTCCTCTTAAAAAAGCCAGGAATTCCCAATTACACTATCCATCCAACTGCTTTATATTCTAGCATTAGGACTAAGATCAAATTCTCCCAGCCTTTCCTCTCTTTGCCTGCTTTCCCCTCAGTTCTTTGTAAGAACCATTCTGTAACATCTTCTTGGAAATCTTCCAAAGGGCATGAAAGATTAAAATACAGAGTCCAGATGGCAAGGTGTGTAATCATACGCAGATCGTGTTCCCAGGCTTTTTTTTTTTTTTAAAGGTCTCCACATTCTGTGTAATGTCTTTATTCACCTTAAAGTATCATATCATAAACATTTCATATTTCTATATATTTAATTTCACAGAGTTCCATACCAGTATGTTTTTAAGCGTTTGCTCCCTCCCCCCCTGTGTTTCTGGAAGCTATCTGATTTTATAATTAAAGTTTATACCCCATGTGGTAATCTTCAATTTAAGGGTTCCCCTCATCTTTTGTATATCTGATTTTACAGAAGGCAATCACTAATTCACATTAATTTCAACAGATGGATGATTAACCCAAAATTGGTAAATTAAAAATCATATAAATAAGTAAATTAATATTTTCCTTAGATTTTCATATATCCTTGTAAATGTCTAACAAGTTTCAGTACAAAATAAATTTTTAAAAACTTTTGCATAATTATGGAATTCCACTAGAAAAAGGATATTAAGAAAGTTAAAGATGTAAATCAAGGAATTAAAGGAGAAGAAAATTCAATGTTAAGATGTTTCATCTTATCCTCTAACTGACTATAAAATTTTCTAGCACTGGTAAAAACAACACCATTTTCTCTACTATCATTCTCAGCTATAGCTGAACCATTTCAACTCAAGCTTCCCAAATGATTCAGCTTGAGGCAGACACTCAAAGATCAATCTGAATGTTTTAAATTTGGCAAAGGTAGAAGCATTTAAGAAGAGGATCTTGTACCAGTAAATACTTGGCAATCTGAACTACAGACATCCTCATTTGCCAGAGCTGTAACAACCTCCCTGATCAGGTCCAAGCAGCTGTTTCGGAGAAGCCACCGCATAGCATCGCAGCGCTGGCTGCACTTCAGTACCAGGTAACACAGTTTTCATGCACTGTGCTGTGAATAAAGCAACAGCGGTTTTAATTATCAGAAAAATCTTCTTCCCCATCAGCAAAAATTAGTGTCTCACCAGAGCTGGTGGAAGCTCTGAGCTTCACGAGATTGAGAACAAGACTGGACTGAGCATGAGAAGTCATGCTGTAGGATGGGAGCTGAGTGGTCCCTGGTGTAACTATGTATTTAAACAGAGCTACAAACCCTTCAGTCAGAATTTATTTGGCCTAATAAAGAGGAAAAAATTCATGAGATATTGACATATAGCATTTGTGTGATTACACACATATTTAAGAAATTTCTACTGTGAAGGTTTTAAGAAGAACATATATCAAAATAAGAAGGCTGCAACCAGCATTGTTTATTGCAGCATAAAAGGTCTAAAATGGTTTACTATAGCTTCCTAACAACCATTTGCTTTTAATCATTACCATATTAAAATACTTAGCAGGAAATGTCATTAGAATAAATATTGAACTGATCATGGAAATAAATAAATGGAATTAATTTGTTATTTGCCGATTTCCTCTGTGAAAAATACTGCTTGGCAAGATTATACCTCACATGTAAAAGGAATGCTGAAAAATGAGCCTGACATCAGTATGCAAGGTGCAGAATAAAAAATATGCAGGGAGGGATTTTTTTCCACTAATTAAGAGTAGTGGATTGTAACAAGATTCCTGGAGACTGGCGCTCCTTCCATAAATCACTTGAATTAAAGACTTCCAAACGAAGACATCTCAAGTTGATTTACCCTATCTGGATTTAATTTTGAAGTTTGCAGCATACCAGCTGAAACATCCCTACAAGGAGCTCACAAGGGCACTTGTCAGGGGTGACCTTTTAGTGCTGCTGTGCTCTCTTCTGCCCCAACAGAAGCAGTGACAGCCCCCAAGCCGAGGAGAACCTGCTTTTGCAAGCCTCACACTCTAGACTTTGGTCTCCTGTGGTTGACTCGACACATGCACAGATGGGATGCCAACATGAAATCACCCTGTAAAGTTTTAACATTTAAAGAGAACAATAAGAAAGTGATTAAAAGGGAGGCTGAATCTAAATCAGGAAGCCTCTGAGATGGCCTTGACCCAGTGTCTGGCACACACTGATCCCCCCATCACAGATCATCATAGTTGACTGGGGATTATAACTTTTGTCAGGTTATTTGAAATGTAGAACTGTCAGGGCAGCAGTTCTTATCTCATGTTTTAAATTATCAAGAAAAAAGAGCCTCTCCATGACTTTATAATACAAGCAATAAACAACGAGCACATGAGTTTTCTTGGGTATTTTGATAGAATGCTCACCTGTGTTAGATGAGGATAAGACTCACACAGCTGAGTTTCTGTATTTTAATGCTCTTATTTTCCTGGCTGGAGAACTGTCATTTTTATCAAAACAGTTATACTGTTTGGATTAAGCCTAACAGGGCCCTTCTGATTTTTTTAATGTATTTTCCATGCTATAAACAATAACAAACAAACCTTTCAAAAATGGCTTACATAGAGCTGATTTGGGATTAACCTTTTATGGTGTGATAAAAATAAAAAAAATAAAAAAAATCATCTTGTTATGTCATTCCAAAATTGCAAAGGCATTTTTGAATTTTGGAATTTGAATTGTCAGTTAAAAATAAGGATTGTTTTATATTTTGTGTGCAATATATCACTTTGTTGATGCTGTTGGCAAATTTTTGCTCTTCTAAAATGTTTAGCATTTAGCTCAGTGACATAAGCATCACATATAAATTCCTGTAATTGCTTTTAGCTAAATTCTACATACAGATAGCTTCCTTACAGGCTTGAAATAGAACAAAAACCTAGTCCTTTTAGGGGAATGAAATGCAGAGGATGTATTTGGATTCTGATGACTTCCTAGGATGGTTCATTCAAGATGCAGTATGAAGGTAGTTATCAAGGTTTTGACAGTGTATGGAGCAATCCATCCAGTATCTTTGTTTCAAATGTATGGGATGCAAATATAAATGCGCTACAATATCCTCCATTCCAGCACTGCAGCTACAGTCACAGGTTATTCCTTTTGGCTTGGTACGATTTACCTCTGTTTCACAGTGAGTGGTTTTTATGTTCCTAATCAATAAATTAGCTCAGTCGTTTTAGTTGCAAATCCTTCTTTAAAGTTACCTACTATGAGAGACAACAAATAATCAAGCGTGCAGGGTCATGTAGCACTGAATAATGTTTGCAGCTGGCACAGCCCAAACTAAGAGTTATTATGGAGTACTTTTTAGTTTTTCACGGAAATCTATCCGTATCTATAGAAACTCTGACCATCTGCACACAAATGTGAATTCCATAACTTCCTCAGTATTTTTATTAGAAAAGCTGCAAAGAGTTTACATTTTAAGGGCAAAGCAATCATTGTTAAGAGCTTCACCTCTTGTACTTTGAGAGAGCAAACATTAATTAAGGAACACCAAGAGCTAATGGTGCAGTGAACCACAACAGGTTGCACACACCAAAACCCAGATACACTCTGTATGGCCTGCAGAAACATTACATATAGCATAACCGTGTTTATAGCCCTGAGTTAAAATCATATAGAGCATGCTGATTTTGCAAAAATTGAAAGAAAAACAAACAATAAGACATTTACCTTCCACATCAAGGCACCTAGGTGGGCTATCTGACCAGATAAGGTTATACATGCACTCAAGGAACTCTGCCCCTTCTAGTTTATATCCAGGAAAGCATTGATAATACACCACTGTTCCTACGGGGAAGGAGGACTCGAACTCAGATATGTTAATGTAACTATGAGGAAGAACCAATGGCCTCAGGCAACCTGCAAATTAAGAAAAGGGAGGTATCTTTTATTATAAGGTGCTTATCTCAGTCATCTTCACACATCTTGGTTATAATTCCTAAATTGAGGAGTGCGGTATTTTTCATCTTCCCTACTATGACTGGCATGCCTACATCTCTCCCTCAGACACATATGCCTCATTATCCTGTTTCAAACTCTTTTATTGTTTAGCACACACGCTTTGCTAGTGTGGGATTCGCTCTCAGCAAATCCAGGAAAGGTTTACTGAAAATGACAGCATTTTGTTTCACAAACATTCACTGGCTTAGCAGATGGCAATTTCTTTTTGAGGTAGAATCTTTAATAAATAAAGATTGTCATTTATATAAACCATGAGTTTTATTCCTCTCTTAAAACTGGCAGGCACGTAAACCATCTTTAATATTAAAACTGCTCCTGTGACAAAGTGCACACAACTGTAAAAGATTTGCAGAGAGAATTAATATTTTGAAATTCCAGTTTGAGAAAGTCTAAAGGGACGTGACTTCCTATGAGCAGCCCCATGATAAACACTGAATGAGGGCTCAGATTAGGTTATCGAAAAGTTAAGGTACCTGTTATCACCAGAAATTGCAAATGTAGTCAGAGACTATGTTCTACTTCTGGAATTACTTCTGAGGGATTTGTACTATGGATGGTACTGAGCTGTGACAGTTACATGGGCACCAACCATATTTAGTGCAAGAAAGAGCAGTGAATTTAATGGATGACATGACTTTATAACATGTCAATCACATACATTCAGAGTCTGCTTTGAGCTGGTATTTAGATAAGAGGTTGTACTAGAGAAAAAAATTAATTCCTCATGGCCTTAGAAATGACCCTCTGGGTAATACTTAATACTGTTGATTTTTTAATTTGCAGTAACATGGAGGAAAGATGATTAGTAATTAGGGAATGAAAACCAGAATTATAAAGTTATGAGACTAATAGCAACTGCATTATGGCAAATCATAAATAGGTCTCTTGCCACCACTAGGAATTTGTGAAGGATGTTCATAGGACTCTCATAATTTTTAAGCCTGAAGGGGAAACTAAAATCAGTCTGAGAACGTCTTGTAAGATACTTGGCATCTAAAATAAAAAAGTTTCAGCAGCACTCCAAGTGGTTATTACCTTGCGATAGTCTTTTGAGGGAGAGGAATGAAAGCAAAAGGAAACAACAGAAAAAGCTTGAAAGCTTTTTACAGCAGACTGTACTACCAGAGCAATGGTTTTGATAGCTGTTTTACTAGCTGGTTATCCCCCTGCTCAAATGAAGCTTCAAGCATCCTATCCATGGGCTGCTGCTCATGATATGTGATCAGGGTATGATCATGTGCTCATGCTCATACCCCTGATCAGGTATGCTCCACACATAACACACCAGTTCCTGCAAACTGAGCAGCCCACTGAGCAGGACGATATAAGCAGCCTCCAGTGGGATGGAAAGAGAGAGCGCAGACTGCCTGAGCAAGACCAAGCTTACTCTCCTCTGAACTGTATCAAGGAAAAATTTGTACTGCTGGCTCAGAATTTTAATACTCATTGGGAGCAGGACAGAGATTTACTTGAATCTGTATGACAGCCAAGCATTTGTGAAAATCCCTAGGTCTCTAAACACCTCAAGCTGCTTGAAAACTTCATTTTAACATTTTTTACTAAGTAATTCACATCATTCCAGATCAGTAATTATCATTATTATCTTGTGGCAAAAATAGTTTGAGGTTGGATTCTTATGCACTCTACAATCCTTTCCCATTGCTCTGCCAGAAAAAAAAGGTATCTTGGTGTCATGAGACGCCCCTGCCTGTTGTAATGAAAGGGCCATAGAAATGTAACTGACAGCCTGCCTAGCACAAGTAGACAAGTGCCTTTGATATTACTAGTGCTTGAAATAGCAAAAAGAGAATTCTGGAGTGAATTTTGGAACAGGTTTCTAGAATTTGGCAAAATATGGCAGATACTTGAATCTGAATTGCCTATTCTCTACCTGTTTGGTAATTACAACACTTTGCGCTTGCACAATTGATTTAATAACTTTTATTAGCACTGCTTTTATTTCTAAAAGTAGTTAATATTGAGTGGCAGCAACTGATTGTGTTTCATAGTATAAATACAGCAACAGAAGAAAGTAACAAGCCAAGGGTTACTTGGGGTACTTTTGATTACCCAGTTAATACTGGCTCTCACAAAATATCCACCTGGATCTTTGTCAATAGAACCTACAAATTAATCTTATGAGCATTCATCTCACCTCACTGCAAGAGTTTTAATCTACCTTAATTAGACATGAGGTGCACCCACTCCCAAAAATGGGCTAGATACTTCATAGTCTATGACAAGGCCATGAGACACAGTTTGATGTGCCCCAAACCGAGAGTCCTAGCCATGGAGACCCAGACAAACTAAGCTCCTGTAACTTCGGACTCTGGCACCCATCAACCTCCTCGCTTTACAGCAGCAATGCCAAGCCCTGACTTTGGTGTCTCACCCTGCCACCGTCACTCCCAGCTCCCAGCCTGCTCTGACTCTGCAAACTGATGTGACAGTGTAATTGCCTACAGAGAACTGTCAGCTTTAGGAGAAAACAGATGGGTTTGAGGAAAGTTAATGCTAACCCAACCTTCTCCTTAGCACAGATAGGTAGTTAAAATCTCTTAATGCTGTTCAGAAACAGAAAGGTAATAGCAGCCCAGGGTTATTGAATTTCCATTCACATTTCTTGCAGTCTAAGCGAAGCTGGGATCCCATGCTACTAATAATACTAGTTCTACAGCTAATGGCTTTTTCTAGCCAAAATCATTCCTGTGCACACCCTGAATTTTCAGTCAATACCTATAGGTTTAATGGACTGTGAACCTGATCAACAATTCTGCTGAAAACTCTGATAGAAGAACAGGTTCCAGCTTCTCTCCCTTACCCCTGCCCACTGTACAAGACAAAGAAAGGTAAATTGCAGTCAGAAGCTTCGACGTTTCCAGAAATTAATCAGTGCAAAAATGTCAGTTGTCCATTAGATCCTTTGCTGCACCTACAGCTGATTTAACCTTGATTTTTTTTTTTTTTTAAAAGCAATGTAACTGTGTCAGATTTTAGACTAGCAAACAAAAAAGCAGTATTTAAAGTATTATTTTAAGTATGGATAAGTTCAGAAAGTAGCATCTTCTTTCCTACAGTGAGCAATGGGGAAGAGAAGTCAAAAAATCTTAGCAGTAGCACTATTCAAATACTGTACAGTGAGACTTATCAAGTTACTGACATCCTTACAGCTGTAGAAAAAAATATTGGCAAACTATCACAGGGTGCACGATCTATAAAACAGGATGTGCTGGTGTACTAAACCTTGACAAATGGGTAGATTATCCCATGTTCCATCGTCTTGACATATTGAAACCATGTTGTCTAAGTCAGGGTAACGGATCTGGAATCCTTCATGACAGCTGATTATTAACTTATCGCCAGTCCTGTATGTCTTGTTATGAATCTCTGCATCTTCAACATGTGGAACAAGGCAATCTGTGACTTCATGGAAAAAAAAGATAGTAACTTAATTAAAAAACCGTGGCTAGCTATTCAATTATCAAGCTCTTAAGCAAAAGTTATCAGTTAATGTAAGTGCTCTGCTTAAACTGTTTAGAAAATACACACATTTCAGTAAGTATGTCCTTTCCCTAGTTAACCATCAGTTACAAAGTCTATAGCACTGGAGTAGAGGCTGACGTGCTACAATAATGGATCATTCCTCCAGACTTTTTTAAACAAACAAAATTAAGAGCATTTAGGAAGACTGTTTTTAATTTTGTCCTTCCATTCATCACGTGTGCAAATTATGCCACAAAGTCTGACTATCCCAAAGTCCCATGTGAAGGCAGACTCTGTGACAACACTAAGGACAGGACAAAAGAAAAGATAAGATACAGATATGGCATGAGGAACATAGAAAAACTGCAGTTTCAGCAGAGAGACAGATGAAAATCAGATACATTTACAAGGGTTTATCCAGCTCCATTCCACAGAGTTCATTATGAGAATGTCTTCACTTTAAGCTCATTGATTCTGTTTTAAATCAGATGATTATATGCCTTTAGAGGGAGTGATTTTTAAAGCTCTGAGAAGCATATCAAGTGCTTGTAGAACACTCAACAAGGAAAATGACTGCAAACCTCTAGTGATATACAGGTATGGACTCTATTACCTGTCTGAGATACATGTATTAGACAGTCTTATATCTCACTATATATATAAGTGCCAAAGACTTCAAAATATAAAATAAAACCCAGAAAACTAAAAAAATTGAAATACTTTGTGGAAAGTAGAAAGAAAGGGTGAGGCAGGGTAAAAATCCCTCTGCTAATACTGAATAATTAAGAGACAAGCTAAGAGGTTATGAAGGAATAGTTCAGGTGATTCAAAGTTTATCCTCCTCCTCATAAATGCAAAGTGAGATGAAACAGAAGAGAGGAAAAGATGAAATATTGGGAAAATATAATCAAAATTATCTGTTTGTCTGCCAGCAGTTAATCCATGACAGAGACGGTGATACAAGTTTCCAGGTATCAAAACCCACTAAGTATTTCAAATAAAGGCAAGACAGTAAAAAACCCAGCATGTTTTATGTTGGTTTTTTTCCAACACTTCTACCACAAGAGACAGTTCTCTTCACTTAGGAATGCAATATTTATTTTAAAAAAAGGAAGTTTCAGAAGTCCCTTGAGACTTGTATAAAAGAGAAAGTTTTTGCCATTTTCATGGGTAATCCTCGATAAAGAGGAAGAGGCAACTCTAAATTAGTATTTAGCAATTAATTGTGAGCATACACAAAGTAAAGCGATAGCAAGTTTGTTTGTTTGCTTAGAAGCACAACTAGAAGCAAGATAAAGTGTCATTTAGCATAGCACATGCAAACTACTAAGAGCAAATGTATTTCATAATGTATTTATTAATTTAGGAAAACTAGGAGATCTATTATTCTGAGACTTCATCACTATATTTTATTAATATGAAGTGGAAGAGTTGCTTCCCCAGTTAAAACATACTTTCCTTTGCACCTTCTCATTATAGGGATGTTTTCTAAAATACATTGTACTTAGCTAACTTTTAGTGTGGGGATTGGACATATTATTAGTCAAAAATTCTCCCATTTCTCTTGTTACTTTTAGCTCTTTGGCTGCTGCTGCAGGTACCTCCTGCTGCCTTTAACAGGAAGGGATGGTGGCCTGAGAACCTCCAGCAAGAGATTTTATTAGATTTTATTAATTTATGAATGTCCAAGCCTGGGAGGATGTGTAGCCTAACAGAAGGTTGTAAAACACACTGGGCTGAGGAAGCAGCCATCACCTTCAAAGACTGGACAATTTTTTTTTCTCTCTCTCTGGCAAGTTAATCAGCAGAGGAGACAGCAGAGGAAGAAATGCCTGATGCTAAGCCTTGAATACTGTCATGAAGAGGCTGCCCTGGGCACCTCTGAGGATGGGATGAGATAGATGGGGATCCTGCTCCGTAGCCATGCAGGAGGACTTTGGAGATGGCTGCCAGAAGATAATGTCAATGAATAGCTCATTCTCTTTCACAAAGCTTTCTGTTGCTCTACAAATAAAAAAGGTGTGTATACATACATTGCAGTAAAATATGAGATTTCACTTTCAAAGTGGAGGAAATAGATTCTGTAACAATGATCTATTACAGCAACTTCATCCCCATTATTCCAAGTAACAGCTATAGATGGAATCATTTTAATCGGCTAGATGTTGGCAGAGAACAGTGATAAGTTTCTCACTGTACCATCCTTCGCCTGCTACATCCTGGCTGACTTTGATAAGAGGCCTATTACAAGCCCCAGCTACTCACGAGACCAGTGGGCCACAGTATTACAGCTCTTTTTCCTGATGCCTTGTGAGCAAATGCTTTCCCACTGGCTGAAATCTAGCTTTCCCTCTGGTTTAACACTTAGTCAGGCACAAACTGCAGTAGCTGCCTCTCGGCAAACAACTGGATTAGCTGGCGTGGATTCTCCGTGGAAAAAAAGCTGAGAATAAGTGCCTGGATTTTAAAATGTCCTGTCCTAGAAAATAAACTGCTTTATTCTCAGTACTTTTCAGCAAATCTGTGGAAGCTGCTAAACCATTTAAGGGAATACACGGTTTTCAACCAGCATCCACTAGCAATGGCTATGACTTACACTCCTTTCTGGCAGTTTTACATGATCCTGTATGAATACTAAAACAGGTCAGCCGAAATAATGCCCTAGTTAGGAACACATTTCTTATCTTGCAGAGGTACAAAGAGGTGGGGTACAGCCTGCCAGGTGCAAGGGCTCATCTTTACCTAACTTTCATGAGGATGCAGCTTTGTACATTACAAGTTCTTGGTTTTAGGAAATCAAGTGTGTCTCTCAACACCGGAAGACTGGTCTGAAGAGTAAAATTTGTTAAACACTACCCTTATAGTGCTTTAATTTATGTGCAAACCATGTGTGATCTCTCAGAACTGTTTCTCGCAGCCCATGGGGAAGGAGGACCACCCTCCCTTCTCCCAAGAGCACCTGGACCATAAAGGTAACTCAGAAGGAAGGTATGACCTGGACACTATGGAGATAGCCACACTGTCCATGGGTACCATCTGGCTTGTCATAGCTTGTGGCTATTGCAGGTGAACTCCTATCCTCCAGAAATTGTCCCTGGTCCATACTAATCCAGAAGGTGCTTGTAGGAATTGCTTGGGGACTACTACTTAATATTGGCCAAAACCACGTCAGGAACCTTTCTAACACTGAAACAGTATGTGCAATTGAAGAACAGTGTCCTGGCCTGTGCTCTGAAACTGTTTTGTTTACTAGTCTGTATGTAAACTCAAATGCAGAGGTCCAGGCTTCCTATATGTCTCACTGTGGAGTGGTCTGGTCTCTGAATTAGACTTGACTACATCTAGCCACAACACTGACAGGCTGGAACAGAGAGGAACAGGGAAAAAGGATGAAAGGAACATCATGAAGAATGAGTTGAATGCAGGGACAGCTCAATTGGACCCTGTGCTCTTAAAAGTAAGCATTTAAGATTCATATTATCTCTTGTTTTTTACTAGCATGAAATCCCTAGTACTGTGTTAATAGGATAGTTCTGTGGATGGCAAACACAGTATTTCAGTGCATATTAAATAACACCTTCTCTTCATTGTCTTTGCTTGTATTACAATAGTGCACAGAGACTTCACTTAAGATCTGTGGCCATTGCGCTTAGCACAGGTTACAAACCTCATCTAGTGCTTGGAACTGGGCTTAAGGATCAACAAACACTGGGTAAGACAAATAAGAGATAGAGAAATAAAAATATTTCAGTCATCTCACAGATCCAGGGACAAAGGCAGAGAGAAATGAGTGCTAAATGTCATACAGGAAAACTGTAGCCAAACTATGTACTAGTTCATTACTTTTACTGTGGTTTATCATCCCTGTCACTGGGAGAATGAGGCACTGAGGACATCTTGAAGGTGTCTGCCTGCAGAAGCACTGGGAGAGAAGGGTAAAGCTCTTTGCTTGGTTGCCATCCCCACGTACACTGTAAATTTAGATTCAATCTCACAGGAAAGAGGGAGCATTTGTTCCAAGTAGGGCAACAGTCTCAGCAGACACATTATCACAGTGGGAGAAGATTAGATTAAAGTGTGAACAACATGACATATTGCTCTTAAACAGTAAATACAAAATTCCTGCCTTAGAGCTTTGGTATTTATGTGCATAACCATATTAGAATTGATGGAATTTTCAGTCACAACATGCTGTAGATCAACATGAGAACATAACTCTAAGCACACAGATTTTTGACAGGGTATTTATTGGGCACCTAGTCATGCAACTTCATTCTCATACTGACACTTAAAATCTCCTGCCTCTTAACAAGAAATGACAGACCTATAAAATCAAATTGATTGGATGAAGAGCTCCAGGTGAATGGATTAGTTTTAAAATCAATTACATTCTGAAATGGGTTGCTTTGCTTCCTGTAAATAGTGTTTTCTTGTGATTAGAGATTGTTCTAGTAAACACATAATGACAATTAAATGCACATAACATATAGACATAAAATTATATGTAACCATCCTTAGTTGAATCCAAACTTCTGAGATTAACTTAAAATGAACTGCAGTATTGAGTGTTTTTACTGTTCAAGCTCAGCTGGCAATATCTGACATTTACACACACTGGGATGAGTGGCATACGATAGCAAACATGGCAATCAGCCCCTGTCTTAAATGGGTAAATGCAATATAGAGTTCATTTTGCCTTGTGATAGCTAATGATGAATGGTAAAACATTAACTTCTTACTTCTCCAGTAGTTGCTACAGATTTCAAATTTCTTTTTATACATCATTATAGAATTTCTGCCATGAGGGCTTTTATGTATGTCATTAGACATCTGAGAATTACAAACCCTGCTACAATTCCTCTTTAACTGCTCTCCAGATGTGCCACCTTCCTACACTACCCACCTCTCTGTTGTCCTCCTCTCTCATGATTCTCCTCCAAGTACACAAAAAAATATTATCCTAAAAAGCACTTAAGCAAATGCTTAGGTCTCGCAGATCACCACTGAACCTTTGCTTAGTGTTTCTTCTGAATCAGTGGTTGTAGTGTACATTGGAAAGAAGAATTAATTCTGTAATCTATTTTTTTTTCCTATTGCTAAACTCTAGGATTCTTTTAAGAATACCTGAGTATTAGTATGACGTTAATCAGGAAAGGACTTAAGCACTTGCTTCACTAAATCCTAAATCAGGGTCCTGCTCTTCAGTCCAAATAATAAAAAGCATTTCTGTGTATGCCTAATTTTGAGCACAGAACTTTAACAAGACTAATCATATAATTACAGCTATGCTCGAGCTTAAGTGCTTTGCTTGATCAGAGCATTGGCTTGCAATCCTTTTTAAGTGTTCTGTGCTGTAAAGTAATTATCTTTTAAGCAACTGTTGTTACATTATCCATCACATTCTCATCTTCCAGCTTCTTTTTTAAAAGCACTTGGCTCAAGTGTTGATCACACTGACATCAGTGGCAGTTTTGCTGTTGATGGCACTGTGATCAGAAACTTCCTCCACAGATTTCCACTGGACTGGGGGGGGCCCAGGAAGAGGTTTGTATATTCAATAAAACATGTTAATGCTTATTTTAACAACTGCAGTGGATAATGCAGGTACTGTGTCAAAGAGGCACATCAAAATTCCTAGAAGCTACCTGAAGTGGTTAAGAAAACAGATTTTCCAAGCATTACAGCTTTTTCTGGTATTTCAAATACCCAGTTTAGACATATGTTGCTGTCACTCTACACATATTTTTTCTTAAATAACCATGAGATGAGAGACAAGGGCATTTATGAAAGGTGGCTGTAACAGGAGAGGGCGTGAATTTCATACATACATTATTTTGAAAGGCATCAGGTTGTTTCTTTGAAGCTGCCCCACTACATCATTAGGACCAGATGTTATTGGCCCTGTTGCCTTTATGTTCTACACACCAGCTGTCACTGCAGCGCATATTCCAAGACAGCTCAAGAGTGTGTCCCCCACAGCCCTGTAGCCTCTGGCCTCACACGTGTCCAGGAGTCCATATTTTACCAAGACCTCTCCTGCCAACAGGAGCAGGATTCTCATACCCACCCACCCATCAGCAAAAACAAGGACCAGCAGTTTTCATACATGCTGGGTGATTCTTGATCCTATATGGTGCGTTTATGAGACATATAAGTCTTTGACTACTTTTCAATGAAGCCCATATATTTATCTGATTTTAAATGATGGAAGGCATCCTGAAATATAATTTATCTTGCTCCACCTTGAAGACAAGGAGGCAATGGCTAATGACTTCAGTGGAGAAGTCACAACACTAAAATGTACACACTTGATTTAATGAATGCTTTTCATGTCTGTTGATTTTAATAGTTCTGTGGACCAAAAATAAATAAATAAAAATAACAAATTATAGCTTTAATATACTTGGTGAAATAAATCATTTGTGCTGCTTGGTTGTATTTTTGCCCAAAATTTACATTTATGATATTCAAATTAATCCTGCCTCTATCTAACTCCTAGAAGAAGAAAGTAATTTAATGTCCTAATTATTTAAAACTAAATACAATTTCAAAAATGCAATACAATAAAAATAAATTAGTTTATGCCATAACAGTCTGAATTATCTCAAAGTAAACTTCTACTGTGACTTTAAGCTTTTGCAGTCCAGGCATATTTGATTTTCCTACTTGAATCATGCACACGTTATAAAATATAATTGGCTAAAGCTCCTGATTAGCAGCAGCAGTAGCACTGGAAATTCATTATATTTTCCTAGTAAGATATTACAGAAAGGAGTATTAAGTGGACAACTTTAATAAAGAGTTACAATTTACTGACACTGGAGGTTGTTTTTTCTCTCTACATCGATTTGTAGCTATGTGAAAGGAGAAATGTATTCTCTTTTTTCCTTCAGATTTCTTTATGTCCCTTTCAACACATGTGCCCACGCACACACAGAGCCTCTCACGGTATAAACGTACCTGACAAATGGGGATTATGGATGGGATGGATGGGAAACTAAAGTATGTATCAAATAAGATGCAGTGAAACGGATGCCAATCTTTTGAGATTTGTGCTGAGACACACGAACATGGTACAAGGACCAGTGAGAAGAGCTGACACTGGTGAAGTGCTTTAAGAAAATCAACTTACCTTCTTGTAGGCACACAGGTTTATCACTTGGTTTCCAGCTCAGGGAGCCATTAAAGTGTCTCACACAAAGTTTTTTTGAAGTACCATTAAGCCTGTATCCTTCTTGGCAATGAAACCGGACTACCACACTTTCAAAGAAAACACCCGCACTGGGTGTCTTGTATCCATGTTCAGGAGCTCCGGGATCAGCACAAGCATTTAGGTCATCATATCCTATGTCAGACAAAGATACAATCAAACTGTGTTCATTTACTCCTCATATAGCAATAGTCATGCTTTTTCTAGGTTTTTCCATTTCACATCATCTTTAATGTCCACTAGCAACCCTACCTGGGTACTCCAGAATCAGGAGAGGACCAACCTCCATCTACAGCAAAAATACTCAGGTGACAGAAATACTCCCATCTTGTTATGCAGCTACTGAGGAAGCAAAGTCAACCACACTCTTCAGTAGCTGACCTGTATAAAATAAAGCACTTGACCCAACCTGCCCGTGGGGATTGCACAGTAACGTGTCTGTAATTACCCTTGGGGACTATGGGATTTTGGAGGTCTGGTACAGTCACTGGAAAGAATAATAATGTGTCAGAAGCTGAGAGGAAGAGGAAATAAAGAAAAGGACGTGAAGCCTAACTGCCATCCAAAGACACAGTAACTAAAACCGAAGATGAGCTGCTAGGTACAGGGACACTATGAGCTGGGAGGGAGCTCTGCCACAGGGAAAAGGAATACTGGATGTGTCCCTTTTGGATGTATGTGATCCCCCATCACGTTAGCTTGGTGGCCCTACCAAATTCTTAAAACACTCTTAGGGGAGTGCTGTATTACTGCACTGATGCCAGAAGGGAGTTTGGAAAGCCCTTTACTTCCACAAAATTAACTGCAAAATAACAATCAAAACTCCAACAGTTGCAATCATAAAATGTGACTGTTTATCACTTTATCAAACTAATTTCAACATCATTTGCATAAACTGAAGCTTTTTTTAACTGCAAAGCAACAAAGATTTAGTGCAGCACTGAATAAGTACCGCATACTGAAAGAGCAAATAGCTTTGCAACAGACACAGCAAGGGGGCAATTAATGCTGGTGGGAGGGATGCCTAGAAAATTTGAAAATCATTGCATTGTAGCTTTAATGTTTTGAGTTTAAAAGAATGGTATCAGAGACCCTCAGCTACTTCCTGCATGATAAGCATGAAGCACCTTCATGGTACAGTCAGAGAGAAGGAAGATATTACAGTAGAAGACTGTAAAAGAAATCTCTGTTTCCTGAGGTCAAATCATTCCCTCCACTGAAGGGCTGTGTGATGCTGTGGCAGCCAAATGGAGAGCACTGAAGGTGGTAAAGGGCTCTTGCATTCGAACACTGAATTTCTGCCTTCAGTCCCCTGGCTGAAGGCTGCCAGCAGAGAACAGAAGCAGCACACACCAAGCCACGGCAGTGTATGGCCAATTACCCGCCCCTGCTAGCAGAGGCAGGGCACACCATGGGCTCACCAGAGAGGATTGCAATTTTCCTGACTCGGTACACAGCTGATTTTATATAAGTCCAAGTCACTGTGCTGAACTCCCTCACCAAACTACGATTTCCAGGAGGTGACCTGATGGCCAGAACCCGGCCCAAATAACTACATGCCGTGTATGCCAGAGACAGCCTTCACCTAGACTCAGCCTCTGCCCCTCTGCAGTGTTGATACCCAGGGTGCTTCATCTAAGGAGGTTTCACTAGTGTCCTCTTTCTTTGCACTGCTGAAGCAGCACGAGAGCAGCAGAGCATCTGCTCTTATGCGGTTTTAATCCTCCATCCAGTGACATTTATCATGAGAACTGAAAGGTCAGAGCAGTAGCCAAATCAAACAAGTCTCTGAACTTCATCCCCACTCATCTGCCGCATGGCTCAAGACCCCCAGTACAAATTGGCCAAGACTCTCTGTCATTTGCTAACATGACGAACAAGGAGAAATACAGTCATGTTCATGGGATTACACTCTGTTGGCAATACGTATTAATAGAGAAGGTCTGTCCATTTTTACTGGAGATTAAAAAGAAGCTTCTTGTGCTTCAGACAGCAAACTCACATCCTTCAATAAAGTCAGCGACAATCTTAATTATTTTCCATTAAACCACAGGATAACATGACATTTAGCTCAATTTTGTTTCTTCAGTAATCTCAGAATTTGCAGTCAGGCAAGGAATATTATAACCCACCTTGAAATATGTGTCCTTTCTCACTAGCTGCGTCAGGGAAAAATACACAACTGCCTACTACTATGCCTCTGCAACAACAGAAAACAGAAAGGTGCTGGGGGTCACATACAATTTGCCTGGTAAAAAAATGTGCCAAGCTTATTTCTCAGTTTTCATTAAGTCAAATATGCACTGTTAGAGATTTTGGGACTGTCAGCACAAAACCCAACATAGAAGGCAAGAATGTTTTTTTCCCTGGTGCAGCCTAATTTTGTCCCCCTACTGTCACTTTTCTGGTGACCTTTCACAAGCAGAGATTTTCATTCCTCCTAGGGATCGTTTTGCAGTAAGTTGGTCTCAGGTTCTTTTTCCTGAGCACAGTTTGTGAGCAGACAAATCGATCCCCAAGGGGAATTCCCAAGAAAGAACTGGAACACAAATGGAAAAATTGAATTATGTACCCTCTAGTTTCTACAAAGGCAGTAGCTAGCTGTTATTCAGCTACTGAATAAGAGATGACACATGGAATCAGTACAGGATCACTGCTTCCATGCAGCATTTCCATTTTTTTCCTGAAGCAAGGAAGAAGGAAAAAGGCTCAGGGAATAGCCAGTTCAGCGGACACATGCAATACGGTAAGTTCTCCTGGTAAGATCATAAAGGCAAAGCAAACAAAACCCCAACACCATCTTTTCTCCATAGGTATCAACACTAGACTTGCCCCAAATCTTAGTCCTACTAAAATCAGTGGAAGTCACTTGTATAGCAAGCTTCTTTTTGAAGATGTGTATGATCCAGGCACAAAGCAGCAAAGCCAGTGCTGTGCCAACTCTTCCTGTGCTTTGGCCAAGAAGAAGGCAAGGATACGTGTGAGGGAGGTACAGTGGGGCTGACCACTGTGCTGAGGATCTCCCAGTGCACAGAGGGCACAGCAGAGCTTTTGAAGGGGCCATTACAATCTAGAGAAGCCAGGAACTGCTCTGCTTTTCACCAGGGTTGCTCCTCTCTTGCACAGCCTTTTCCAATTTAAGTATGAAACTGTTCATACAATATTCAAGAACAACAATGCTGAAACATGCTTCAGAATTGTCATCTTCCAGTTGTCCTTAATGGTATCAGACTTGGACCCTTTACATAATAATATTTTCCACATAATCTCATCTAGTTAAGCTCCACCCTATCAAAAATGAATAAATGCATGCCTTCAATGAAATACAGCTTGGTAAATTACATCTCTTTTTTTTTTTTTCTCACGATCTTTAGTGAGAAAAAAGTTTCAAACCTTTTCAACCTTTTTCAAAGTTATGCAGTTAAGAGCAGCTACTCAAAGTTGTGATATAGTATTTTTATATTGGCAGGAGTAATCTCATGTTATAGACAAGACATCTTTTGCTTTGGTCCTTTTAGAACCCGATGAAACCAGCCAAACCTGTCTTCAGTCAGAGTCACAAGATAAGTCTTTGGAAAGAACCGTAAAAGTAACATAAATGGGAAAGTCAGTCTTTTGGTTATAACAGAAAGGCTTTATCCTGCAGGAAAGAGTATATAAAATAAGATTAAAAAACCCTTAGAACTACAATGGATTATTTTTCTTTATAAACCTTTAATGAGTCTCTGGGGAAAAGAATGAAATTTTACTTTGACTACTGGACTTTTTCTCATGGTTACAAAGAGGGAAGGGGGAATCATCAGCACCTCTTAGTAAAAACTATACAACACAGTTGCCAAAAAAAGCAGGAAATTTTCATGTTATCTACACAGTAAAAATTTAGTAAGGTCAGCAGCTGTCATCACAATCAACACTGCATCACCAGCAACAACTTTATGGGATGCTATTGTATGGCTTTAAAATCCCTAAAGTAAAGACTACACAATTACTGCTGGAACTGACTATTTCAGTAATGAAAATAGCTTAAAACTTAGTCTAAGCTGCAGACTTTCAGTATCATGGCACTTCTAAGGGATATTGTGTAAAATATAATGAACAATA
Organism: Antrostomus carolinensis; assembly: GCF_000700745.2. Taxonomy (NCBI): domain Eukaryota; kingdom Metazoa; phylum Chordata; class Aves; order Caprimulgiformes; family Caprimulgidae; genus Antrostomus; species Antrostomus carolinensis. Next base: position 50,984 of record NW_010287558.1, read on the forward strand.
ATACCTTCTGATAAGGTTAATGAGTACGTAAGGTCATCATCACCAGTAAAACTGGTGATACAGTTGATACAGTATGTATTTTCGTTGTGATATTTACCGTATTTCTCCTGCTGGACCAACAGGAGGTCATCAGAAAACAGCAATGCTCTTAGCCTGGATAAAACATTTCCCTATGTTCCTATTTTACCTAAATTACTTGGTATTGTCAATCAGAGAAAAATGATGTCAAATTAATCAGAAGATTGAAAAAGAAGCAAGGCCCTACTTGGGGTGTAAAATGAACCATTATAATTCATTTGAATGGACTGTATTTCTAGAATTCTGTATTATATGTTCTCAAAATTATAATGTTTCATCAGGGACAATGTTTCACCTTGTCCCCCATGAAAAGCTTGAAATATCAGAAGCCAGGGGAAAGCTGAACTCAATCATCTTAAAGGTCTTTTCCAAGCACAACAATTCAATGATTCTATGAAAATTACATATTTGTGATGACAAGAAAACATGATCACTACAACTGAACTTCAGACATGCCTGAAAAAAGGCAGGAGGAAGAATCCCTCAGCCCTTCCTGTCATTCTCTATTTCTCCACACCTTTTTCTCAGTTTCCTCTTTTGTTTTCCTTGTTTCCCTCTTCCCTCACCTCCATATCTTACAGTTCCTTGTAAATTCATAGTGCTGGCGAGGTGATTTCTAATCTGGATTTGATGGAGTTCTTTGCCTCTAAAACTGCTATATAGCATTGCACTGACACACTGCTGATGCATGTCAGCTCAGAAAAGGCTGCACTCACTCTTGAACAGAGACATCACTCTCATTCCAGTTTGTTACCTACACACAGTGAAGGAAAAGTGACATGTAATGTGTAATAATATTAAAGACACAGAGTATTTTCATTATTTGTCTTCAGTAGGATGGAGAATGGGCTTCTTGTACAGCAACACCTGCATTTGGGTTCACTAAATCAGCAAGTCCTTTCTGTCTCAGTCAGTGGCAGAGGGAGGCAGAAGCTTTGCAGCCTGCGGCAGGACCAGACTGACTGCATGCACATTGTACAAGGAGTCTGTAAACACTGCCGGAGCAGTTTATCTTAGGCCAGCTCTCAGTAAAAAGCCATATTAGGACTAAAGCAGAAGAGCCACAAGTGCATACATGCCAAAGGCCTGCTTGTCTTGTACAAAGGAAAAGTCATTTTCATCCCTTTAAGAGTTTCTGCCCTGCTTCTGTGCAAGGCAGGCAGGCACAGCACTTTGTGCCGTTGGCTGTTTATGCTGCCTTGCCGTTGATGATGTTAATTGAACTATCCACATACCCCTGTAACAAGAAAAGGAAGGAAGTGCTTCGATTAGCATCCAGCCTTGGAAGTGAAATGAAATTATAAACCTGTGATTTCATTAGTGAAATGCCTGCTAAAATCTAAACTCTCTTTAATCCCTTAAGGATGGCTAATGCTTAAGCTTCCCTGAGACTTCAGCAGCTGGGTAAAACCCTGCCCTGTTTAAGATGTGAATCACAACCTCCCTTGCTATCCTTGCAGAACATACTCCCAGTGCTGTTGGATATCCCTCCTCACTTGGCTGAGCCTTATCCAGAGCTGCCTAACAAGCCACTGGAAGAAAGGGAGAAGTTCAAATTACTTTGTAGGAGAAACAGAACAGCAAATAAGACCTCCGGGGGTAGGTACTTTGCTTAAGCCACAAGATGATCTATAAAATCAAGAACACCATTAAATTTCATTCTCTTTCATATAGCCCAAGTGTGTCATAGCAGAAAATTAAGAAAATCAGTGTGCAATGCAGTTCATGAGCACCAAAACCACCCATCTGCAATAAAAAATGAACATGCAAGTCCTGCATGAAGGGCAACAGGTTTCAAGAGAGGCAACTGATCATTCAAAAGGCTGAAAAGTTGTCTCATTTATAATTCTCAGTTTTTCTTATATTTCCATTTCATGTCCTCTTCTCCCCCAACCCTGGCCTCGCACCTGTGTTCTCCATCCTTCTTCACACCAATCCACCCCAAGCCAACTTACCACCTGCCCTTGCACCCTCCTATTAAGACCTCCATGCTCCCAAATCTTGCCCACCACCATGATCACCACCTCTCTTTATCCTTGTCTCAGTGTGCCCTTGGAAAGGAGCAGTTGCTCAGAGATGCTCCTAAGAGTGATGGTCAGCTCAACCTTAAAATCCCTACTCAGGAGTGACAAGTCCCTGGGCCTTTCTGTGCTAAATCAAACTGACATCTCCCTGGAAAGCCAGAGTGGGCACGTTAGAGGGAATGTGAGGAGCTGTAAGCAAGACAAAGCGCCCATGAAGGGCAAAAGGTGTCTTCTAGGAGCCAGCACTGGAGCTGCTTCTGCCTGGGAACCTCACCAGGGAGAAAGGGGTAAAGCCACAGTGTCAGCAGGGCAGGTTAAAGGACCCTGCCTAGATGACTGTAGATATAATAACAGCATCTTTATTTCAGGGGTCATGCCGCCCATTAGTTACTCCAATTACTGTTTAACACTCAGGGATGATGGCACATCCCAGCCTGTGCTCGACTAGTGTCATACATCAGGGAACAAGCTGAATTTTCTACCCTTGACGGTGATAATAATTTTTAATTTTGAATGTGGACCTTGATACAGGATTTTTTTATTGCCTTGACATTAGGCTAATGCATGAGGAAAACTCACTTAAAATTGCTGGAAAAGGAAGATGTTTAGAATACAATCAGCGGAGCACTTAGTAAACCCAGAGTAAACTGAAAAGATGCATTTGTTTCTTCTTGAAAATTAGTTTCTTCTAATTAACATCTTACACAGCGCAGGCCTATCCCTTTAATCATAACTTCCCGCAATTAATATAGCTATGTCATCTTTGTAAATAAGCCATTTCATTTATAATGCAAGAAGCACTTGTTGCTTCCAGCCTTTTGTAATCCAGCAAGTCTGACTGCATAATTTATGAACCCTTATGAAATGTCATCTGCTGCTGGGTGATCCTCTGAACCTCCCATCACTTAAATGAAAAACAAAAGGCAGAAAGTAAATCTGCTGGTGGTTCTGCTGACAGAACTCTGTTCTTCTATGTTTTTATCACAGAAATTTATATTAGCTATCCCGGGGTATGATTCAGGGTGAAAAAAAGCCAATTTATCACACAAGAAATCCAACAACCTCCTCCCAGTTCCTAAACATTTAAACTGGATATTTAGTTTTTGAAAAAAGCCATTGAAAATGGTAACACTTGCACACTGAGGCCTAAACTGAGGCCAGTTCAAACCCAGCGTAAGGTAGAAATAACTAAAAACCTGAAACCAGAGTTTGTTCAGCTTTCTGCAAATAGAAGGTGAATATTTTCTTCATTTCCATTTATTCAGCTAGTTCAGTTTAATGTCTAGTTCTATTCAAGCTGCAAACTCTACCAGGAATTTAAAAAGTATAAAACTAGGTTTTTCTTTTGTATTTTGTGAAAAAGAAGCAGAAGAGAATGAATGGCTTCTTTAATTTTCTTGTTACAGATACTATTTCATGTCTCTAATTGAATTTTAAATATAAAATGTGCTTAAATAAGCTTATTTTTATGCATATTTATTATACTTAAGGTAATTTTAACTACTTTTAAATAGTTCTTCCTTAAAATGGTAGTTCCACGCTTCTTATTTGAATCCTGAGTATCTATGAATTCTAACTGCAGACAAACATGCTTTGACATAGATGATGAGTTTTTGAAACAATCTAATTAAAGAAAAACCCAAAACACATTTTACCATAATAAAAACAAGGATGCAGTAAATGCACATTGAGCTCTATATATGCTTCAATAAATGCACACATACCTAACACATCCTCCTATTCCTTATGCTGATAAGGCACTGTAATAAAGACAGTATTTGCCAACATGTCCTTGTTGATCGGTGACCCATAAGAATCAGCATAAGGAATTAAATATGTACAAATCCAAAATGTAAAATGTTAATAAATCACTTGTGCCAAGATTGCCTTTTTACTGATTTCAATGAATAAGTGAGCTCATTATTTTGATTTAAATCAACCAACTCTACTTATATATTCATCCTCATATATAACATTTTATGTATTATACGTCTAAGGATTTTATTACAGTTGCAATATCGTCGATGTGGGAATCCAGCCTTAGGTCACTAAACAGGATTAATATCAACAGAGAAAGCTACTAATAAAAAAGTGCCAAATAAAATAAAACTATACTCCCATAATTTCAAGAATGTTATGGGCCTGCTGTGTTTTTAAAAAGCAGTATCTAAGTATTGTTGTTTATCTGTCCCATATTTTTATCACTCTGGAAAAAATTAATTACCATCACCAAGAGTTAGTTTAAACATTTTTAGTCTAGACAGGCATCCCTTAGGAAATATAGCAAAAAAACGTAAAAAATTAATCATGAGCTAGTTACTATAGTAATATTTCTTCTAGGCCAACAGCATATAATACTATTCATCACAGCAAATCCAAAGTAATGAAATGTCACACTGTTCAGCAGAGATCCTTGTTTCTATAAGATGCAGGAATCAAATAATCAGAAGTATGAGTTGGGGGTTTGATATTTATGCTCTAATCAACTACAGACTTCCCCAGATAATGCTGTATTTTTATTGCACACAACCGTATGGTAATCCAACAATTTTTGCTTTTCAGCTGTGCAACAGAAATTGATTTTATACTTTCCCAAGGATAAGCAGAACTGGATATAGGGACAATCAGATTAATGTGTGAATATTATAATATTAAACTTTTAAACAAAGTACACACTAGAGAAGGCTGAGAGACAAGGGATTTAAAAAGCTGGTACATACTTAAAGTGGGAGAGCAGACAGACACCATTTCGATCTTTCACACTTGATTCCTTATCACAAACCCCCTGATGCTTCTGGACACTCTGACAGCTCTTACGCCCTACGGTGATTTTTCTCTATATGCACCTACCCATGAAACTGGGACTTTTCCTCTTAGATGGGGGCCTCATTGCAGCCATCCATTTTTTATTCACCTTTTCCGCTGTGTATGTTTTGCTTGCTGGTACTTATGTGGTTTGCCTTGCAAAGTTGGGGCGTTATTTACTGACAGGTCTAGAAGATGTAAAGGAAGATAAGGTGGTTTTGCTGCTTCACCAGTGGTGTTTTCTACCTGAGGACGGCCATTGAGCCTTTCACATTTGCTTCGGATCACACCACAAAGCACTTCTACTCAAGTAAAGCTTTTTGAAAGAAAGCAGGTAATATCCACTGGAAAAAAATACCCTGCTTGCTTTTGGTCCTAATCCGGACCCAAGGAGAACTTCTGATTTCCTTCTATATCGAAAAGTTACTTTATGTTCCCATGTTTTGCTAGTACTGTTAGCATTAAGCACAGGTTTTAGTCTCGTTTCCCTTCATGAGAATGCATTAACTGAAGAAAAATGAAACAAAGTTGGCTTGTTATTTTCCAAGAATGAGACAAACCCACAAAACTATATAGAAAGGAAGCAGGAATTCTGCTGGGCACAGATAATGAAGCATTGTCATCATATCAAAATGCTTGTTAATTAAACTACTAATTTTAAATGCTCTGTCCTGTGAGTTACTTCTGTCCATACTGAAAAGACTGGAATAATCAGTAGTAGGTTAAGATGATGCAGAAGCATTTTTTTTTTCCTTTCTTTTTGATTCATAATTGTGTTCAATTTAATTCCTCAATACAAGGTAAAAACTCCCTTAAAATTTGTTCTGGTCACTGTTTAAACAGCTGGATAGGAACAGCAGATAATATATAACAGCAGATAATCCCGTTGCGGGGCTGTCTCCGTGACAAATCCTCACGTGCCCATTTCCCTGGTGCAGTCCTACCCAAGGGCCTCCTAATGGGTGGGAAGAGAGGGCAGGCTGCTTGCAGCGACAGAACAAGTAACTCAAGTAGTAAAGTCACAGAAGAGCTAGTGAGCGAGATGGAATCATTTATAATTAAACTACAGAGCCATTATATTTAACCCCCGTAAAAAAAAAAACAAAAACAAAAACAAAAAAACCTGCAGAAAAATGTCAATGACAGATTTCACTGGCACACTCTCAATTTTTGTGGCATCATCAAAAAATCAATGGTGCATAAAATCCCCTCTGGCCCAGTATTTCCCCTTCCAATGTAATCTGTTTCCTCTCTAGCCAGTTTCTTATCAATTCCAGAATTTTCTTCTATTAATCCGTACCTTCCCTGGTGGCAGTTTACTAAAGTTAAGCTAGATGATATCTGCTGCTTTTCCCTTCCTTGGGAAACCAGCTGTTATCTCATGAGATTAACAGATTAGTCTGACACAATCTTTCCTTAGAACATCTATGCTTTATTTTATATCATACCTCCAAGATTTCCAGGCTCTCTAACTTAAAAGAATTCTAAAATCTTGTGAATTATTGAAGTGAGAGAATTAAGTCCCTGACTGCCCAGATCATGGGATTTTCTTCCCCCCCCCCCTCCCTTTTT
>NW_010287558.1:57503-65967 GCF_000700745.2 Antrostomus carolinensis
TTTTTTCCTTTAATCTGTGGGTATTACAGATAGTGTCTTAGTGCACTACTGGAAATCACTCCCTTTCAGTTATGGATATGGCAGTGAATTTATGCAGAAGAGGAGGAAGCTGAGGACAGAAGAGACACTGAAGAAACTGGAGCAGGAACAGCAGGAGCAGCTTGGCAAAGGTACAGAGATGGGATGTAGTGACATACAAAAATATGTTAGCCTGGAAGCTGACTGATGGCTGTTTGGATGGTGATACCACTAGAAGATGAGAGAAGGAGATGGGAACAGAAGAAGCAGCCCAACAGGGTTCCCAGTAGGATAAAATGGGGAGCTAGAGAGGGACAAGCTGGAAGAGAGGGAGGAAACCCTGAGTCCCAGGCAGCAGGGCTAAGAGGATGGGCAGTGCCTGAAACAAGAACAGGGCATCAGTGCCAGGAAGATGCCTGACAGGACAGTTTTGGAGGCTGGCAATACACTGTGAGACCCTTCCCAAGGGTTAATGGTGTATCTTTTTGGAGCAGAACCTGATTTTTTTTTTTTTTTCTTATGACACCTCTGAAAACTACAGACTCCATAATGTACTCTACATTGACAACACTGAAGTTGAGACTGTCAGATGAAATCTAATACACTTTATATAATGTATACACATCGCTATTAATCTGTTGAAAGATTGGGAGTTATGGCATTCATGTGCAGAGATAATAGGTAATGCTGAGATACCTGATGCTCAAAATATTTTCATAAAATCCAATCTGAAAATCACATATACTGGTTAAATTTAAAGACTATGGGTTTCTGTTCTTCAGAAAGTATTCACATCCCTACCTATAATGAATATAGATTCTCATCATTTTGAAGGACTAAAGGAAGAGGAAGAATAGTCTGTTATTAAATTTTTTATGGTACTGTAAGTTGATTAGCTGGGAGTTAGGAAAGGTCTAGAAGTAGCAAAGAGATGGTTCTTTGTTCTATTCAAGGGATAAGAGTTTTAGCCACATAAACAAGCAATTTATTTGAAACTCCTTTTTGTTAATAGATATTAATTTGAGGATTTTTGCAGTTTCTCTTTTCCCATGGTGTTAAATGGTTCTTTTCAGAGCAACAGCTGCAGTAAACCTAGTTAAAATAAAAAGCAGGCAGTACACAAATCCATACATACGCTTTGCGAGAAACAGGCAGCACACCCAGATTTATGTGTATGCCAGTCCCCTAGGATGTCATAATTGTGTTTGTTCTTTTAATAACTTTAGGCTCCAGTGATCAGAATAAAAATTCTATGCTGAAGCTAATGCTTCATCCCTAGTTCACCTCACTACCCTAAATTATATAGCAAGCAGACTTAAACAAATGCAGGAGTCTGGCTCCCTCCTTACACCAGACTCCAGCCACGCACATAATGGGTTGCCTGATTTAATTCAGGGTCTCTCTTTTCAAATCTTACTTTGTTTTTACAAAATATTTGGCTCAGCCATTTCTTTTTATAACTGCACAGATTTGCAAGCCTGCCTTCCAGTGTTCAGTGTATTGCGGTCTCCACTGATACAAGCAACACATCAAGCTTCCTGACTTGCAAGAACAGTTGGGTTATTTTGACAATTATGTTCTTCCTAATTATTATATCTCCACTTTACATCTACAGCCTCTTTCTATAAATGTAGCCCAAAATACTTAGTTAGTTAAGCAGCTTATTAAGTAGGCATGGCCTTCCAGTAGCTATTGTGACTACAGCATGCCAGTACTAATCTTATAGTTATAAATGATTTTTTTACTCCTATAACCAGACTCCAGAGCCCTCTATAATGAAGACAGGCATAGGTATATTACCAATTTACACAAGGGGCACTGAGACAAACAGAAGTAGGTCATAAACAGCACAGGTTAATGGCACAGTGCTGAGTAGAAAGTCAAACTCCAGTCAGTCAGCACCTTGTCCAATATGCCTTACTAGATTAAGGTTAAAAGTGAGCTGAACGTGCCTAAATATACTGCCATTTTAAGTTTCTGACCACCACAGATTTTTTTTGGTAAACAGACATGATCTTGAGCCTTATTTGAGACTGGAGGTGAACTGCCTTAGGAAGTTCAGACAATTCTTGCAGGTTTTGCTGGATTAGGCAAGACTAATAGCTTTGTTTTGTTATTCATGGCTTTCATGGGTATTTTTTGCCTCCATTAACTCAAAAACAGTTTCACAGCAAAACTCTGAACTTGGCTGTTGATAATGTTGGTTGAAGAAGAATGCTGCACCCTGCACCAGTTTCCTGACCATTACACTATTTTTCCCCTTTGCTATTCCTCTCTTCTCTTCATCATCACCAGTTTTACAGTCCTCCTGAGAACAATAATGACCCTTTCTTTCCATATCTCCTGTCCTCATCCAGCTTTCTTTTGTGGCTCTGTTGGTGCCACAGATTTTCAAAAAAATCTCACTTAAAATCTTCTCATTTCTTCCCATTCTACCTGGTGGGAGTCATCCACCATGACATGGCATCTAGTGTTTGGTGCCAAAGCTGCCTTTCTAGAGCTGCCTCAAAGCCCAGATCTCCTCACTGTTCCTACTAACATTTCTGCTCTGGTGTCAATCCCTGTCAGAACCCCTGAGGGCACTGATAGGCCTTAAAGGCTCTGACTGGTCTCACCTGGGACCTCCTCACACCCTCTGCCCATGGCTGAGAGGCTCCATCTACCTTGCTGGAGCTATGCTGTCGGTGTGCCTGTCTCCAGCCCCATCTTCTGGGTGGACCTTGGACCCATGTTGTAGACCCATCTCCTGCCTTTCTGTCTGGGTGGCTCCTGGACCTGGTTCATCCTCTGGCTGTGTCTGAGGCTGTCGATGGGCCCCACTGCCAGCGCCCAGCTCTACTGAGACCCTGTCAGACTGTGCCCTGGTCAGTGATGGCACAGCCATGCTGGGGTCACCCTTGGCTCCCGGCTTGTCCCCCTCTGTGGAGCAGTGCTGCTGCCCCAGCTCCCTGATGCTTCAGCCAGGCCACACATGCCCCCAGCTCCCCTCACCACTTTTCTTTCCTCTCTTTGTGAAGTTCAAGCCCCTCATCCTGTTCTTCCTCACTGTATGTCCCTATTCTTGGTTCTTTCTGTGCCCTACCTTCCTTCTACATTCTCCCTGCGATATACTTTTAGCTGCTTTGTTTTTTCTCAGGCTTGACTTTATCTTTTTATGACACCTCACCATGCCCCTATTTTTCTCCATTCACATCCTATTGTCTTTTAAATTCCTTCTCAAAACCCCGCTTATTTCATTTATCCTCTGCCAGGCCCAGCTGCTTTCCACTTTGAGAGCTGTTCTCTATGAGGGCTTTGAGTTTAGGCTATAAAATCCAAAGACAAAAAAGCATCTTTCCACACTTGGTGGTCTCTTACATAGTCTGCCCTAACTGTGGCCTGAAAATTTTCATCTTTTAATTAGTTTTTTGCGTTCCTGAAAAAAAAACCCACAGGCACCTTCTCCACTTGCCATTAATTTTGTGTGAATACAGTGCTGTGCCTAAAACCAGAGAGACTGCCATTGATCTGATCTGCCTTATTGTTAAGCAATACTTGTTCCCAGTATGAAAAGAAGTATCTCTGCTCCTGATTTCTGACTCAAGCCATTTTGTAGCCCACATGCTGCTCAGCAAAGACACATCAATCATCACACATCAGGCAGGACTGACCTACACAGGTAGTTATGAGTTCCCACACCGAGACGTTGCTATGTGGTGTGAAACACATGGCTTGACCTAAAGATCTTTCCCACTCACAAAGCATGCCTGTCCTCCAGGCGTTTAGACCTACTGCCCTCACAAAAAGTGGTGTCTTGTGCCTTATCAGCATCATGTTGAAACTAGGCATGGTTATAGGAATGATAACCTTATATCGTTTTGTTAAAGTTAAGATTAAATGAAAGGCATACATACAATAATGTAAAGGGATGAATGCCAACCTCATGTTTAGTAGCGGTCTTAACATAGGACAGGCAACTTCCCCCTTAGCCCAGATAATACTCAGCCATTAAGAGAAGGATCAATGTCACTTATCACCCTTTGTCAAAGCAGTCTCTCGGAGGAACAACCTGAATGTTTTGCTATATTAGAATTAGGCTTGACTGAGTAAGCACAACTCTGCATACCCCGGATGCCACTCAGAAAGGAGCCGTGATGAAGGACAGAGCCTACACACCACATGCTCATGTACACATTCCCACACATAAACTTACCCTAGGCTTTAGCTTCAATCGAAACAGAGGGTTGAAGGACTCTTCTAGGGACTTCACCCTTCTTCCTGCTTAGCTAATTCATTTGTATTGCAACTTTAAAATTAACTTCTTAAACCCAGTTGAAAAGGAACTTTCTGAGAAAAAAAATCTAGGCAATTTTATCAATTGCACCTGATTCTCTGAGGGAAATACAAAAGCTAAGTTCCTCTCACACACCTAGCACTTCATAAACCAATCCACTCTGTAGCTTACTTGCTGCCTTACTGGACATAACGCCCTAAAACTCTGCTATCTTAATGAAAATATCTATATATACACAAGTATATCTTAAAACTCAGTATGTTTCCTATGTCATAGATACAATTATGCGTACAATATACCACATATATAAGCCTAATTCAAAATGGAGTTAAGATTGAGGTACAACCATTGTATCTCATGTTAAAATTGAGGAAACTGCTACTCCTCAAAGCCTCTGTACACATTCCTGGCTTGAAACACCTCAGCTTTCTCTTAGATGGCAAGGGATGCTGTCACAACTTTATCAGCTGTTCTACAACGTATGGAGAAAATACAAGAACTGATAATCCAGACTGGGATGAGTTCAGCAGTTTTAAAAGATTAATTTAATCAGTAATCACGTAAACTTAATCTGATGTCAAAAAACACATCTTGTTACACTTACTTTTGAAATACAGTATACCCAAACTGGGAGGAAACTGTTTTAGTGTGCTTTATAACAGTAAGGAAGAGTTACATTATTTTTGATAATGACATTGTGTGATACATTTTCTCTTTTGGGAGTGAGCTTCTGAAGTATTTTATCTGTCTCATCTACCGTTACAGACTTCAGTGAAAATGTGAAATCCTCATGAGAATCAGGCCTGTATATAAATCCGGTAATAACACATGATCATCTCTCCATTTTGGTTTTGCCTACGTTGTAGATACTAGGCTTTTTCAAACTTCCACCAACCAGTGGAAATTTGCCAAATATATAACCCAGTGGGCCATTTAAAGAGATTTCGCTGCAAATCATGACTACTGTGTTTGCAGGCAGCTTTCAGTACCAGAGAGTGGAAAGGGAGAGGCAGAACGTGAAGACTGGGGAGCGCAGCTTTCAACCTGAAACCTTCCGAGTATTTGTTCATGAGCTACAGAAAATGGATGAACTGGACAGCATAAGTAGTGTAAAAATGGGAAAGGCACTACTCACAAAAAGTCCTTCCTTTGGCAACTGGGTGGGGAGATGTCAGTCCTGTCTCTTAGGCTGGCAGAGACTGCCTGGAGCCTCGTTGAAGCTGGTGTCTGTACAATCAAGCTATTGTGGCTCACCAAGGCAGTCTGTGGCAGCTGAGCTGTGGCAACAGACTGTGCACGCTCTTCACCCATGAGATGAAATGCATTAGCTTTAACTTCTTGCATCCAGACTATTTGCCAGATGGATTCCTAACAAACAACAGAACCAAACTGCTGAATTATTTTACATATGCTCTGAAAGCCTGGGAAAAAATAAACACAAAAGAAGTAACTAATGGGAACTGAGTGATGTGTTTTTGAACACAACAGGCTCCAGCATTATTTCAAAAATCCTCTGTACATTACAATTCAATTTTTTAAAAAAGTAAAAAGACAAAGTAGTTTCCCATGCTAAGCGAGCTACCAGGTCTAATTTTTCAGATAATCAAAAAGAGAGGTTTTGTTTTTACTCAGTAGATCTCATCTCCTGTTCCTATCTGAGCTTACTGCTCAGTAGCAATGGTGTTATATTAATGTGTTCAATTAAACGTGTTAAATTAAAGCTCATATTGTGCTGCAAATCCTCCAGCTACCCCTGCTAGAAATTACCTTTTCACTCTTCAGTACGAATCTACATTGCTGCTCCTGTACAACAGATGTGTTGTTGTTATTATTATTATTATTATTATTATTATTATTGTTTCTTTTGGCTTTGGCTTCCAGTCTTATGGGGTACTCTGCTTTTTTCATCCTTCTTTTTCAAAAAAACAAAGCCAAATTAAGTTAACGTAGCCACCAGAGGGAGTCTGTGACATCTTTCTAGAGAAGAAAAAAATATTGAAAGTGACAGAGAAATAAATGAAAATAATTATAGGTAAGAAATTGAGTTCCAAGAAGTAGCAGCTTTGCCTTAAGACCAAATTCTATTTCAGTGTAAGGTTTTGTAAAAAAGATGTAATTTATGACATAACTGGCTCCTTCCAATATGGAAAGCATGCAGAAGAAGGACAAGAATCAGACTGGGATAAGAAAAACTTTGATTAACAGTTGCCTCATCTGAAAATGCAGCAACTCTTCAGTCTTGGTGAGTAGCTAGAAGCAATTCAGATTACTCAAGACAGCTAGCCTTTTGCAGCTAGATATTAATATGTAAATACACTAAGGTAGTAGAATAGTATCAAATTTTCACTATCTAGACATAAACTTTTTAACAGATTTTGCAAAAGAAAACATATAGCTTGTTTCCTATGTATGAAGCCTGTGAGTGGGCTTGCCAAGTGGATGGATGAAAGCAGAGTGCTTCAGAAAAGACAGCAGAGCTTTCTCAGACCTCTGAACATCTTGCACAATCCCCCTCATGTTCCCTAGACAGCTGACCTTCAAAATGTCATTAAAAATATAAAATATTAAAAATATACTACTACAGAGTAGTATCTGTGTTTTATATCCTATTCCTTCTCTGGCTCTTCAGAAGAAATATGCCTTAAAGCATATATTGCTTAGAGGATGAAAAAGGATATAGTTATGTTTGTATCTGGTATCTTCAACAGTACATTTATTAAAATATTCATCACTTGTTCTAGTCCCTGAACTACTTCTGAATTGCTTATGCCATTTTTGAGAAGATGCTCACCATATAAAGACTTGTATGTTGTTATTCTTAACTATCATACTTCCAACCAAGAAATGTTGCTAGAGGGGCTTTACGTCACAATGACAAGAACTTATGTTTTAGTTTACTTAGGCTGGAACTGGGATGTTTCCCTTTCTCTTCCTACTAATGGACGAAAATGTTGCCAAGCAAATACCAGACCGATCACTAGAAAATGCACGGTACTTAACATACTCTCTCGAGATTCTTCTCTCGCATGCTAGAGGACTTCAGTTCTGGATTTCTTTTTTCCATAACTGAAGTAAATATCCTACTGGAACCCATACTGGTAACACTGATCATTTGAAACTATCTTACTTTCACATATCTGAAATAACTCTATACAGGTAACCTGGGTAACTTAAAACAAGTAATAGTCTTGAGAAAGATCACAAATGTCTATAATGGGCTCAGATATAAAAAACCGGAAGAATAGCCATATGAGCAAGCCTAACTTCAGCATTTTGTTATCTGAGGGTTATTGCAGTCCAATGTCTTTTCAGCCTCTTATAGTATGTCTTTAACTGAGTATGACTTTAAGAAGGCAAATTGATGCTTTCCTTCATGTGGTTCAGTTCTGACTAATACTCTTCTGGGCAAAAGGGTAGCTCCTGCCGCAGACTCAAGCCCAGTTACTCCTTCCCTTAGGTTACAAAGGGGAGGCTACTCCTCTCTCCTGCAACCTGAAGCTCCAAATGCCCAGGGCAGGATAACATGCAGCACAGGAATATTGAGATACTTCCACAAGAACCTAAATCTCTTTTGAGTATTAGCGAATACTGATAATTAATTAATGCAAAAAAGTAACACATCGGGCACAATTAGGTATTGTTACAATCTTGTTCTAACATTTCCTGAAATCCAAAGCTAGTCCGAGACAAAAGTACTATTGAAAATTTCAGCTCAACAGTTATACAGTTACAGGGCATTGAAAACAAGGATTCCTACTGAAGCAGCTTTAGCTACAGGCATCACTACCCACTCCACCTTCCGCAACACAACACAGCAGAGCCCCTCTCAGCTACACAGCTGCTCATCACACCTAATATAATCACGGTTATATAACCAGCCCCAGCACACGGCACTTGATATAAATGTTGATGTCATGGTGATTTTGAAAAACAACATTTCTATTAACATTCTGTCTCCAGCTTTCCCAGCTGGCTGACTGCAGCCCATTTCCCGAGATGTTCCAGTTCCTCCCTGCAGAGCTCTCTCGTGTATCTTAATAATAATTCATAACATTTCTATTGCTCCTTTTACTTTGACTCTCACTGACATATTCAGCTGTGACTTTCAGAGCAGCACTAATACTGTTGTAGCTGTGATTGCCTTCATGATCCACTATGGCAACATTTGTAGGG
>NW_010287558.1:65981-87943 GCF_000700745.2 Antrostomus carolinensis
TTAAGTTAATTATAAAAAATTGACCATCTCAGAGTCACACAAGGCCTTCCTTGCAAAGCCTACTGTATTGTCTCTACTACATTTATGAACTAGAAAATATCCGTTTAATGGCATGCTGGCCAAAAGACTCAATTGATTGGGAATATAACCTAACAAGGTTGCAGGAGTTAAAAGTTTGCAAAGATTTTATATTTAGAACCAGGAGCAAAATCTAATCAAACTAGAAACATATTTTCAAAAGCGTCTTTCCTCTCCCTTTTGTTATTAGTCTTTTCACTGACCTCTTTCCACTTTTGATATATATATATGTATCAGTGAGTAACTATTTTGTTTTATGCAGAAAATTAAGAGACTAAGAAATGCATGTCAGAATAAAGAAAAGAATGTAGATCAGTCTAATGCAAAAGCAGTAAAGGATAAAACGTGATAAAGTCACTTTGCAGATCTGCTCCTTGCAGTGAGCAAACATCAGTGAATACAGTTTAAAAAGCATAAAAAGGATTTTCCTTTTGACATGGATGTAAAGTGCTAGAAAGTAAAATAACAGTACGTTTAGTGGTAGGGGATTGCAAATTTCTTCCACGGCCTCAGCAGCACCTCTCCAGGCCCAAGTAGTTAACTTCTACCACCAAGCACAGTTCGACTTCCAAGATCTCATGCAAAACTGGCATCTCTGCTGAGACTGTGAAAGGTCATGAGCAGACTATGTGTGATGCAGACACCTGACCAACTGAAAAATCCATTTCACATTTGTGAGGTTATCTAATACCTATTTAGGTGGCAGCAATCTTTTGTCACAGTTGAACTAAGGTCACTGAATCAAGAGCTTAAAATATAACTGTTTCTTTATCCCTCTGTCCAGATTCAAGGTTTCCAGGCCATCATGGCTTTTATGTAAGCAACTATGAGATGCTGCCAACAGAGCAGTCATTTTACTGCTATACAATGAAAATGTTCAGAATCAGATATGGGAAGAAATGTCTCAAAATGAATATATGCCCATGAAATCAGTCATTTTGCATCTTACTTCTTAAAACCATTCAATTAATTTCTGTGTTTTATAAGCTTCCCACAGTTGAGAGACCTTTGATCCTACCTTTGCAATGGAGAAGTATATCGAGGATTGATTGTTAAACAACAACTAACTGTAATAGCCAGCATACTCCAATAAAAGCCAGTTCATATGACCTTCTGCATCTTTGTTTTAACCAAGCCAGGAACACTCCTGCTAAGCCATCTGTTCCTATAATGAAAGCAGCACCACAAGGACACTGAAGAATGTGAACTGTGCCTTAGCAGTTTGGTCCTATTTGTTCCAAGGCAGCATACAGTCATGTTGTGTGTTCATAAAGACACCAATGCAACAAACTGTTCCTAATTTCAGCTGAGGATAGTAGCCAGGCTATGTTAAAAACAACTATGTCCGTCATAATAGCAATAACAGTGATGATAACAGTAATAACAGACCACAATAGCACTGCCATACATAATGTCTCTGTTTTTAAAAAAATTTCTAATGGTCACTCCCTTTACTTACATTGCACTGTAGACCTTTAACTCCGTATTGAAAGGGTTGCTAAATTGTTTCACCTTGATCAAGTACTACCTTCATTCTGGACTAAAGTTAGAACAGAGATGAAAGAAAAAGGGAGGAAAGGTAGATTACATGCTGCCAGAATTAAGTATTTCTCAGGCCATATTTTCATGCAAGAATCATTCAGACTCTTGAACATGAGCAAAGTGTCCACATGTGTACTATACATACAAATCTTGTTGGATACACCTAAAAAAATTCAAATAGCAGGTCTCAGATCTTCAGTGGCTTCTTTACGTTAGGAGCACACCTCAGCCTTGCACCCAACTTGCCTCAAGTCCATGTGCTTTGGACATGGCCTGCGTGTCATATTCAGTCATTCCAGAGCTGCATGTCTGTATAATAGAGTGTGTCTCTCATACTTCCTGTGTCCTTGACAGGACTGACAGACAAGTCTGATAGGGAGGCTTCCTCTGATGTGCATTGATATGTGGTATTTCACAGAACAACAGAACTATTAAGGTTGGAAGGGACCTTTTGATCATCTAGTCCAATACCCCAGCTCAAGCGGGGTCATTTAGAGCAGGCTGCCCAGGACAGTATCCAGACAGGTTTTGAGTATCTCCACAGATGGGAGATTACACCACCTTACTGGGCAACCAGTGCTTGGTCACCCTCACAGTAAAAAAGAGTTTCCTGACGTTCAGAGGGAACTTCCCGTGTTTCAGTTTGTGCCCATTGCCTCTTGTGCTGCCACTGGGCACCACTGAAGACACCCTTGCTCTGTCTTCTTTGTCTTCTCCCTTCAGGTTATTTTTATATATGAATAAGACCTCCTCTGAGCCTTCTCTTCTCCAGCCTGAACAGTCTCAGCTCTCCCAGCCTCCCCTCTCATGAAACACACCCTACTCTCTCTCTCTTCCTAGTGCAGCCCAGGATGCTGTTGGCCTTTCTTGCTGCAAGGGCACGTTGCTGGCTCATGGTCAGCTTGTCCAACAGGACCACAAGCTCCCTCTCTGCAGAGCTGCCTTCCATCCGGTGAGCCCCAAGCTGCCTAATAGGATTTGTAAGCACCTGAACTCCCCTTTAAAAATGTGTGCCTGCATAACACAAATAGCAAAAAAAGGTGCTTCAGACTAGGCCAGGCAGTGGAATTTGTTACAGTTGACTATGAAGTGTTGATGAGTCAAACATGAGACTTAAAGTGGAGAGCTTAGCTTGCACTACCCTGACTTAAAATATTCCTCAGACATTCACATAGGATCAGAACAGACAGCTAGTCTTCTGCTTTGAAAACATCTCCCTGGTGTAGTTTGCTAAGATTCAATTCTCTCTGGTACAACAAAAGAAGATAAATTTCCAGTGAACACTGTGAGGTTTTATGTCTCCTGCGAAACGCAACCGATCCTCTACCTTGTACATCCATCATTTCAAACACACAGATGAAACTTGCACTGAGCTATCTTGATTCCCAGGTCTGGACAAGGAGGAAGCGAATCCTTGAAAAGTAAAATATTTTAAAGAATTTGCTACATTTTGAGGATTGCTTTCAATTAAAGGCAAGTGGTAGGTTGTCTGTTGCAGTCTGGAGTGACTTCTGGATTCTTTCCTTGATATCCACATGGCTTCTGTAATTATAAATTCTTCTTCTATTGTTAAGTCACGGCCAAAGCACACTACATCTTTCTCATCTTCTGGCTCAACTACCATATCATACTATACATGGAGACAAAGAAGCTACAGAGTTTATAACCAAGGGAAAGAAGAACATATTCCTAATGACCCAGCATGCCACATTTGTTTCAGGACCCAAAATCAAATTGATTTTCCAGATCTCAAAGTGAGAAGGTTCCACCCACTCCTGCAGCTTCCCCTTTATGGCCACAGGAGCCGCAACCTCTCAATGTTCCTAGGACCCAGATGCCAAAGACAAGACCTGCAGCTACAACAGATGTGGGTGACAAAGGGTGTGAGAATTTAACTTTGTCAGAGTTCTCACATATGGAATATGATTGGGATCTCAAAACTTACTGCTACCAGAATGAAACAAAAGATTCGTGTCATAATGTAGGTTTTTCTATAGGAATTTTCTCAATGAGAACAAGTGGACAAAGCATCAAGAAAAAAATTAGCTATATTGCACTCTTGCTTAATGCACTGCAGAGGAAAGGAGGAATATATATGGTCAGTGACTGCTTTTTTGACTTTTTTTGCACAGAAAGCTCTAGTACTGGACATGTTTACAGATTAGAGAGATGCGCAAGGGCAAACCGAGGTTAAAAATGTGAAAGCCAAAGTGCTTAGTTCACATTACTTTTGCAGTTCTCTCTCAACAAAAAATTCTACTGAAAATCAGTCAGATTAATTCTTTTGTTGGAAAATGAATGCAGGATTGATTACCAATGACCTCAATGCATCTCAAAGGACTGTACCTAGTACAAGGACAGACTGGAAGCTGCAAGATAGAGAAGGTTAGTCTTCAAGAGGCACTCAAACCAAGTAATAGCTTGAGTCTTAAGTTTTGAGTATGTTTGTAAAGAAAAATGTGCTCTATTTCAGATATTGCACAATTTAAATCTTTAATATCTCATCAACTCCAAACCCATTACACAAGGCACAACTTCCCAGAGTCAGAAATAGAAGCGAAAGAAACCAAATGTGTGAATGATCATTTATAAAATGTTGTATAAAATATACACAGGGCATTAAGGAACTGAGGCAGGAGACCAGCTCTGCTAATTTCTTCAGCCTACACAGACACATGCCCAAAGGATGAAACTATCATCTCCTACTTGTTATACCTATTCTGTACCATTATAATCTTGAAACAGTCAGATTTTTTGCCTAAGGAGTCTTCCCAGCTGGCAGTGCTGACACATCACTGAAAAATCATATATCTGAATAGAAGTACAATTTGGTAAAAATTTACTTCAGCTGTTTTTTCCTCCAGATTTCAAATATGAAGCTGCAGCTTTCCAACCTGGAAACAAACTCACCGTGCAGGTGGGATACGGGTGTGGTCCTCACCAGTGTGTTCCAATGATCAGAGGTGCACAGAGACATCTCAGCTGCTTCTGTATGACAAGCCCAACATGTAGTGGAATCACAGTGGCTCAGCTCATTTGAGGCAGACTGTGGACAGGCATTGCCTTTATTTCACACAGCCACTTTCCAGTGTGGTCATACAAGCTGTAGAAGAAGACAAAGCCAAGACTATGGCTACTGATTTGAAGGGTACCTGTAGGCACAAGCAGTGCCAGAAGAAGCCACATGGTGAGGCGACAGCAGGGACAGTATGTGTGAGCAAGAGTGGTGACCACTTCAGAATGAGAGGAATGCTTTCCTGCACGTACAGAAGACACACTCACGTGGCTTTGAATAAGGGAGAGGTGTTCATTCTGAATAATCAGTCTTAGGAACTGTCACCTGCTCTGGGGGAGTGGAAAAAAGATCTATGTTTAAATAAATATAACTTGTTTGATTTAAGAAATCACTGCCTCCAGCAAATGCTTGAGTATATATTTACATGAAGAACTGAAGAATAAGTAGGTAGAATACAATATTCCACTCCATTCCAGAAGTACATTGCATGAAAATCCCACAAACTCAAGCCTGGAGTAATGTTAAGATTATTTTGCTGCCTACTAAAAACCTGAGATTTTGATGTTAAACTTGATGTTTATAGCAAGATTCATTAATGGTCTAACAAGAGGTGAATCCACTCATATGGTGCATATATTTTCAGTAGCAAGGGATACATGACCTCACCCAGCAGAGGTTGTAGTAGAGGCTCTTAGAGGACAAAGCTAAGAGTCAGGAGCTGGACTCAAAAGGAAGAGGACAAAAATAAGAGCCACTTCTCTTAAAAGAGTAAGTTAAAAGATTTAAAAGAGCAAGATGCTACAGGCACTGCCCTTGTTTAGCAGGCACCCAAGTCTGTGAGCAGTTTTGCAGACACAGTAAGCAGAACTGAAGAGTGTGGCTGAAGAGGAGTCATCTCATGGGCTTGGCTAAGGGGATCAGACTATAGCTCTAACGAGTAGTTCCAGTTCTTAAAATGTATCCATTTAGAAACCTTTTTGGTTTATTTTATTCATACTCATAGGGTATGCAGCATTATCTATTGACAAATAACCTTTATAACATATAGGCATAGGAGAACATTTACTAACAAACTGTCAGATTTAATAATTTCCTGGTTGTAGCTGACTCATTATGCAACTTGAACTTTATATTTAACTACAGTGTGTGCACACAGTGTGTCTCTTGGTATTGGCTTTGTTTTTTTAAATATGTTGTTAAGTGAAAAATGTTCTGCTGTACAAACCAAAGATGTTGAACACAGTAAGCTACTGTTAGTCTTTAAAAACATACTATTTTTTCTAACTGCTACATTGCATAAATAGATTTAGAGTCTGTTTAAAAGCATATTATTTATATAACAGTTTACAATAAACCCTGTAGCAACAGTACTGTTTTCATGCAAATTTGTACCGCATATCTTTTAAAAATATACTTTTGTCTAATATTCTTATACAAAGGTAAAACAGTTCAGAAAACAAAGCACTATTTAGCTAAGTAGTTTTTCATCTACATAAATTCTGATCCACATCTATTTTGTAAATATAATGGGTCAAATTCAGCTGTGTTATAAATCCAGAACTGTCAGAATATTCTGTAATTAATATTTCCTGCCCCTGCAAAACATTGGGCAGATGGTCACATTTTAAAGAGATTTCAGTACAGCGGCCAGAAGTCATTCCCCACTAACAGTGCCATATGATTAAGGTGTCATAGGTCAGGATCCAGTGTCAAAAGATGGTATAAAATCACAACTTCCAAGGACTTCTTCCAGAAACTGGGAGTAAACCACCTCTGAAAATGAAGAACTTTTAAACCGGTGGTCTCCAGTGCTTTTTTTTATGTTAATAATATTTGATCTTGGGTTGCCACCTCATGTGTCAGGTCTCAGCCCCAGGCCAAGATTTTACACTTAATGGTAAAATAAATGCTTAGAGGACAAACCTTGGAACCTAAAAGAAATCTAAGCCATCAGTTGTCCAAATAAACTGCAGTCACACTATAACCTCCAAAGGGACCAAGGGTCTCACCTGCTCAGTTTTATAAGTTACAGGATCAGGTAGAGCAGAAAAATTTTGCTGTGTAGGTGTTAGCCTACTACAACTGAAATGTATTGAACAGAAATTTAAATTTCTAAATTGGCATTAAGGTTAACACAAAGAAAATTGAAGTGAGCTAAATTTTATATTGTAAAATGTTTTAAATGTCTATACAGTATCTCTAGAAGTATGATCCTACAAGGAAAATTTGGAAACTGAATTCCTCTACTTAATTGTGACATTTGACTTCTGATGCAATCCAAAGCGTATCTCCTGTGGTCTTCATGGAACCAGGTAACATTCAGAAAATACATAGGAGAGATCACAGCAGCAGCAGCCTTCTGTGACAACTGGATGCTAAATGTGAAACTTTCAGGGATAGGAGAACAATTCACTCTCTTTGCCCGTTCAATACTGGCTTTCCCCTCAAAACTGACAGCAATTATTAGGAATTAGTGTCAGTGACCTGGAGCTATGAGACAGATAGGTATCCCCTAAGTATACAGTAAGAAAAAGCTTTCAGGTGAAAGCAACTCCAGATTTGGAGCTAATGAGTGATGACCTATTGAAGGAAGGAGGATCAATGATCAAGTACAAATCCCTGTTGTACTCAGCCCTCTTGAATATACAACCATTCAATATTCATTTTCGATTTTTTTACAAGTCAGCTTTTCAACCCCCTGCTCCTATTTCTGGCTGCATAACTTTGCATTTTGTATTACACATGTATAAAGAACAGGATTATTGTGCACAAGTATATTTTTTCCCCAAGCAATGCATTAAGGAGTGGGCATTCACATATGTGTAAGGCATATGTGTGAGTATTCATCCACCCATCCATTTTTGGTTTGTCAGTGGCTAGGGTTGTGTGCAAGTAATCAAAAGACAGGTTGAGACACAACCAGGAAATCTGTCGCATCTGCAAAATTGAATCAATCATGTGCTGTCAACAGAGATTTAGCTTTCAAAGAGCTTGAGTCTTACAACGTGTTATTGCCTTAAATGTCATGTTGTTAAAAAAAAAAATATATATAAATGAAGCCATTTCCTACCACAGTATCACAGCCTTTATTTAAATGAGGAACAAACAAACAAAAAACACAGGTGTCCAAAAATGTTACCATCTAGGCCTGTAACTCAATGACCACTGCTAAACCCAAGGTGCCTGGGAGCCTTTCTGCACCAGCCTTACACATATCAGGGATACTATTTCTTTTTTCCTGCCAGCTCATTTTTTTTTGCAGCCAAGCAGTGTATTGCAGTTGACACAATTTCTTTTCTCCAAAGAGCAGAGAGAGCAGAAGTCTTCTGAGTTTTGCTTCTCTGCCTGCTCAGGGGATCTGAGGAAATAGGGAGAACAGATGGGCAAAGTAGCATGTGCAAAAGTACCTCTGAACACAGCAAGTCACTCAACAGAAGACCTAGAAGGGACACTTCAGCTGTCACATTCCTTAAGGTGTCAGATAACATTTTTGGTGCTTTTCTTTTTTGTTTTTGGAGGGTTTTTTGTTTTGTTTTTAATCATAGGCATTTTAATATTAAGCTTAAAATGAGAATATCTGTGGGACTTGTGGCATTGACAGCATTCTGTTAGTCCAAGAAACCAAAAGGCTCTCTCCACTGGGTCACAATGTATGACCTTGCAGAAAAGGGCTTGGATTATGATGACTCTCGAGCTGCCCTATTCAGCTAACAGAAACTGCTACACTTTGCACAGGGAGGGTACAACCGAGATCTGTTACCACCATGGCACTTTATTTCCTGAGTCTGGTTAGCTCCTCACAAGAAAAAGGATTTACATCCTAGCAGCGTTTAACACCCACGGACCCTGACAGATTTAGCAAGAGGTACAGTGATTCAGCACACAGAGGATGGATTAAAAATAGTGACACTGTGGCTAAATTGCCTCCATTGTGTCTCTAAACATTGACAACCTGAAAGCAGCCACTTACGATACTTGAAAACTACCCATGCAATTGCAATTGCAAGTCCACAAGCAAAGGTCATGAAGCATCCCCTGGATACGAACACAACAAGGCCAGGAAAAAGGCAACTCAGCAAAAAATTCTGATTGTGCAGGTAATTACTGAACAAAACCAATATTTCCTATTCCATTCATTATAGCTTTAAAAAGGAATAAATAAATAATTTAAAAAAAAGACAGAGGCATAGAATAAGTTCAGTGCCATCACTGTGCCCCAGGATATCATATAATGGATACAGCTCAAAAATAGAGAGAGACTGATTCTGCTTCCTCTATCTGCAATCAGTACGTTTGTTCTGGGATAAAACAAACATCCATAACCAATACTGAAGGAATGCTGGACTGTCCCTCATATACTTGAGCAACTGATCAAGAAATAATTCATCCCTGAGCAAATCTTACCCTTGTGAGCTTGCCAAGGTCAGTGTCACTCTGGGTTATCAGCTGCTGGAAGTGCTGGCTAAGTTAAGAATGCCTAGAGCAAGCTTTAAACTTACATACCCGACTTCTTTGACAAAATGTCTGTGTCTTACTTTATCTGAGTTTGCAAACCTCTGACAATGCAAGGCACATTCTTCCTCTGTATTCCTTACTCTCTGCCCTTACTTCCCTTTTTGGCTCCGATAAATCTTCCATATGTATCAGCATGAGGCTTGATTACAGAGAACATACTACTATCACTCAGTTGACATTCACCATCATATGTCCTTTTTAAGAAGTAATTCAAATTAGATTTAAATACTAGTAATTTTTTTCCAGGAAAAGGTTTCTGGATGTGCAGTTTCCCACTGTGATTAAAAAAACCACCAACAACACTTTTATTCAACTTAACATACAAGCAATAATCTCCTTATCAAATATGCTGCATCACTGCTATGAGCTCCAATCTAAAACCTAAACCCCATGTAATCTCAATGCAGGTATTTTTTTTGGTCATACTCTTAGCAAGTATCTCAAAGGCGGCAAAAGTGGCACCTCTCTGGCCTGTCTTGTATCTTCACAGTAGCTCAGGACCTTTGTTTCACTGAAAGTTGATGGACTTGAAGTTTACTTCAGTGATCCTTCCTTTATTGTATCAGTACCACCAAATGTTTCAACTCTGAAAATTATGCTTTAAAAATAAAATAATTATCATTCTGAAGGGAAACTGAGAAAATATTTATGCTTTGACTAGGACAAACCAGATTTAAAGACTTCTCTGTTGCTGTTTCAGTTAAATCAGTTACCTTTTCTACTTCAGCTGTTTCTAGCAACAGTTCACTTTGGAAAGTCTCTGTCCTTAGAAATACTAAGCAAGGACCCATACTGTAGAAAGGCAGAGAACCATTCTTTCCAGGAACCAGCCTGTTATGAAGAGAAACTAAACAGATGCCTAACATCTTGCAGAAGTCTGATTAAAAACAGAAACATGAAGGTTAAACCTCTCAGCAATATCAGACTGTTCAACAAAAGACAACAGCTGGTATGGAAAGATGAACCTTTGCTCCACTGTCTCCCCTTCAGAGCTAAAAATAATAGTGAGTCATGGCAGTAGCAGTGTTGCTATTTAGCTTTACAAATTCAGGTCATTAGGCTTATATGTACAGAATTATCCCCTTCCTACCACGGACCATGAAATGATAGTAAGGACACGATCACTCAGGAGTTGGGCACCAACCAGCCCTTGATTTCAAAACTCAGTAGAATAGTTCAGGAGTAAAGAAAATTAACACAATCAACTTCAATAAGAGAGTCAGGACTGAAATTACCATTACAGCTAGGAAGAAAAAGGAAGCCATACATGAACCTCTGAATAGTACATCCCTCAATTGCTTTTTGCCCCAGCTAGTACATCACTGGCTTTTTTTTTTTTTTCTGTCTTTTTTTTGGAATTTCAGATCAAGGCAAACGGTCATAAAGTGTTTGTGTAGAATTTTTTTAAAAGCTAGCTGACCTAAACAGATAGACCAGATGATCTGTAGAAGGCTGCACAGGAGCCAAATTACAAAAGAAACACATAAAATATTTTTAAAGAGCCTTGTAGCTTCCCAGGGAATCTCCCAGAAAAGGCACCAGTCCACCAGTTTGTTTTATTTCCAGGTAAGCACTTCTGAAAATAGGTCAAAGGAGGAGATAAGTATGGACTGACAAGGCTGTAAGGGAGCAACAATGAATGGTCTTATGATGCTGAAAGGAGAGGCTATATATCCAACCAGAAGGAACAGCATCATCCTGTGTTCTAGAAATACAAGCTTTTCTTCATCCCTGCATGTAAACTGAGGTGATGCATTGTTTTAGAACTGTTTCACAAGGCCAAATCTCTTCATCTCATACAACCTCCACTCACCCCTACCTCCTTCATTCCCAAGGTCAAGTGTAGGAGATAAAACAGAGGATCTAAATTTGCTCTTGTGGGAAATTTGGCAGCACTGCTGGTGATCAGATCCCCCATGGCCTGAATGACTGCCTCGGAGCAAGAAAGGAAATTCACAGGAGAAATGGAAAGCTGATGAATAGGAAAATCCCTACAACATCCTATTTCCAAAGACGTTCAGATCAGGGAAAAAACAGCAAACGGTATTTCCAAGCTAGCAAATAGCAGTATTGTGTTAACATTCACGGTAAGCTGCCAGTCTCATTGGCTGCTGAAACTCTGCTGCAGCTCCCCGTACCACTTTGGTTTTGTACTTCAGAGGAGATTTTATGATAACAGAATCACTTGACTGCAAAGACAGAAAAAATCAGCATATGGAAAATATTTTTTTCTAACAATATATGCATATATACACTATCAAAGGACTTTTTCCTCTGCATCAAAACAGCTGAAGAATTAAACTGAGATTAAGTATGCCAAAAAGTGACCATAAACAGCAAATCCTAAAATGACTACACAGTTGCAACTGGGAGCTGTTACATTGTTTCCCTGAAAAAAATAATTATCAGACTTCAGTTCAGATTTATAACTACTTCCTCTGAAAGTTTGCATTGTTAAATCACAGCTTTGAACAGGCCAGGATGGCAAATGTAATGAATCATTTCTCTGTGATACTAATGCACTGCGGCAAAATCGCTTTAGCTGATATAGTCCTGAGCTACTTTAAATGAGTGCCCCCTTATATTTTTTTTATATTCTAATAATTCTAGCATTCTAAAAAAAAGTTTTAAATACATTTTTCTTTTTTCAGTCTGCTTTATCAAATTAGATCCCCATAAACTTGGCCTGGCCAACATACTAACTTTCTGGACTGCATAGATCTACTTGAAGTACGAGTTTTCTTGGCGAGCCTGTTGGAAGAACCAAGGAAACTCTACCACATGCAGAACCCAGAGTTAAAAAATGTACCCATTACTAATATCCAGAAAACACACCTCCTATCGCGTCAAGGCTACTGGAAAAAGGCATCTTTCATCCTGGTTTTGACAAAATTCCTCTCCCCATGGTGAATGCAATTTATCTGATGGATTTCTCTATGAAATGAGGAATGAAGTCCTTCTCTGTAATGTTACTGTGTATGAAATAAAAATGAAATAGAATCTAAATATACCCAACACGATTCTGCTCTCCATCCTTGACATTAATCCAATATCGTTCTTGCACCCAAACAGAGGCAACGCTCATCCATTTTGCAGTGTAAAAGCAACCTTGCAAATGTTAAGCAGCAGCATAAGAACCTTGAAATGACTGCCAATAAGAGCAGTATATTTTTTACAATTTCGTTGCTGGTTTTTTTTGAGCTCCTTACTCATATCCAGCATATATGCACATATCTGTCTATCTGTCTATCTACCTACCTATCTATCTGCACGTAAGATTAATAAGGGTACATTTAAGTGTACTTGAACTTGGGTGCATACAAAAGCAGTTACATGCCCTTCCTTTATCGTTCCTTTATCACCAGATGCCCCTACTAGTCCATGTGCCCTTTCCTGAAATTTCTTCCACTGAAGCTCTTTCATCTGGTATGCAATGGTGTGTCCCATCACGACTCAACTTCAAAGACATCAGAGGTACAATGGAGTTGGGTTTCATCTATGCACATTTTACAATAATTCGCATATTTTGTTTGAGGAATGTTTTCACTGGGATATTCCCTTTGGTCTAAAATAACCTAGGCTCTGCAAACCACCCTAGTCTTGGTAAAATTAGTCCTAGACTGTACCTTTCTTGTGCTGGTCTCTTTAAGACAGATGCACTGGATAAGGGCAACAGTGACAGATGACACACAGGCTATCAACAGTGAATGGCTCTGCCAGATTTGAAAGATGGATTCCTCCATTTGGGCAACCATTTCTGAGTATCATTCTTCAAAAAGAGAAGGGGCTAAAGCCTGAAACAACAACCCCACTCTTTGGGACATGAATCATATAGGTAGAGAGAGAGGGAGAGTTTTAAAACACGGGTACTACACTGGGAGAGGTATCTGGATGATGTCAAAAGACCAGACTACAGTTCCATAAATTACACAGAGGCACACAAGACATAAAAGAGGGGTGTAATCACAACAAATTGCATAAATTAAGGATTTTGTTGCTTCTGATAAATCTACACCATTGATGCCTCCAGACAGAAGTAGGGCTTACTTGCTTTGTTTCTTGCCTGCTGCTGTGGCTGGAGGGCGAGCTGAGGAGCTCAAGCAGAGGTGGGACACCAAATGACTGCACCTCTGGGCCCGCTACAGCCAGGTGGGGTAAGAGGGCTGTGCTGCCACAACCATGTCACACACTCCAGCTCACTGTGTAACTAACTCCAAGTGGCATTCACCTGAAGTTACATTTAGTGAAAAGAGAGGCTATACCCTCCAAACTTCTGCGCTGGCCCCATAGAAGAACCTCACGTCTCAGAGAAGAGAAAAAAAGAGGAATGCAAAAATGAGAGCATGTGCTTGTATGAGTCAGTGATGGGAAGAACTGCCCAGGATGTTATCTCTGAAGCTAAGGAGGGAGTGAGTGTTGCAGTCAGGCAGTGCGGTGCTCCCCCAGAATGCCTGTGACTGTACTTTTTATGGGTCGTGGTCCCTGCTCAGAGGGGAGAAGGATATTCTGCTTTTTACAAGACCAAGACAAATGTCTATGTATGCTCATTTTTACTATTGCTCATGATAACACCATTTTATCTCCATTCCTTCAAGATTACTGTAAAGCTGGTAATTGCAATCAAGCCATTTTATAAGTTCAATTTATAGGAGAACAAATTATTTATTATTTATTTTCAATTCTAAGTGGATCATTTGTGTTTTCTCTGAGTAATGTGATGTGTACAAAATATCCCTAAAAATGTCAACTAAGTGGAGAAATACTGAAGAAAGACTGTCTGTCTCATAAATACCCACGGCTTTGAGAATACAAATCATTATTATACAAACACAGGAATAGCATGGTAGGCTTACACAGAGTATTAGAAATAGATAAAAGACATACTCTATGCCATGAAGGTCTTACAGCTAAAAGATTTACTCAAGCAAGTAGTCCTGTTGACTTCAATCCCCACACCATCACAGTCCTCCTTCTGCTAGCTCTTCAGCGTTGCTCTAAATATCTCAAACTTGCATTTTAGCCCAAAAAAGCAACTCCTCCCCACGCACTCTCTAATACCTCCTCACCTCTCCCTGTGCTGCTCCAGGTTCCTGAATGTCACCATCTTTCTGGATACTCACTATCAGCACCCATTTTATTGGGAACGGGAACTGAGGCACTGGAGGTGACAGCTGTAAGTAGCTGCTTCTAAAAATTCCAGCTGAAATTGTTTATTTGCAAACACACATGGAAGTCTTAAGCTACTGACTGGCTTTTGTCTGGATCTAATCTATTACCATGGGGCTATTCAGTATGTACAGCTTCACTCAGACTACAGAAGTAAAATACAAATTCACTTGGGTGCAATTTAGTGTGGCAATAACCATACTGTTTACATCACGATCAAGTATAAAGAGTTGGTCTAATATCCCCAAGGAGAAGAGACTGTGTAAAAAAGCATCTTTTATAGGAGGGCTCTGAGATTTATTCCCGATTCTTTCCATCTGTGACTTTGGAAAATCCTTGCAAGCCCTTCCAAACCAGCAAGGCAAAGATGACCTTTGTGATAACTGCTGATAAGATATCTGACCTTGTGTTAAATCCAAACTTAGCTATGACCCTAAGTAAACTAGAAAAACATAAGTTCCATCATGAAGAAGCACAATGGCTCCTTCTAGGTTGGTAGCAACTTATGAACATAGGGCAGCTACAGCTAAATCTTAGTTCCCAGATTGTTAACTAGTATCTAACTTTTCAGAGACACTTTGCTGGGCTGGAGCAGTCAGGATTCTTCCCATCCTGACCCAGGGAAGTGGTAGCAGCAGTCACAATGGTGAAAGACACAGCAGTGGTGGATTTGCACTGATAGGTAACACAGTGGAGGAAGTAACACTAGGGAATCCCACAGTAGAGCCATAAAGCCTCAGAGAGTCCTACCTTACAGCAAAGAAGATTCAAATTAGATTTCAGAAAAACCTTTTTAATGGTTAAGAGTGTGAAGCACTGGGATAGATAGTCAGGGAGACTGTAGAGTTTCCAACATAAAGGCACAACTTCCCTGAGGAATGTATGTGAGTCCTGTTCTGGGCATGAGGATGAACTACAGGTGCTTCTGAGGTCTTTTCCAGTCCTATTTCTGTGACTCCGCTCTCAAGTCTATTTTCCCACCTCCAGAAAGATGGAAATTAATTTTTTGTTTCATAGTTTTTTTAGTCCAAATGTTCACTGGTGCTAATGAAAGAACTGAGAAGAGGACGCCACATCTAGAGGCTTCCGCTCTGAGCATCTCCTCCTCCCTCCCAGCATGTGTAAGAGCTTTCCTCTTGAATCGGTATGGTGCTCTCCAGTCCCCTGACAGATCAACAACTATGCATGCTGCTGCCTTCCTGCAGTACCAAAAAAGATCTGAAGGCTTTGCATTTTCAAAGACAACCTCTTCTTTTCAGCATATTCTCTAGGTCTGTGGAATAGAAGTCCAGTGATATAACAATTCCCCCGATTTATGTGCATGCTATATCCCACTTTTTCTTTAGCAGTGTACAAGAGAGTTTATTTTTAGGACACTATCTGATGATACCTTTGGTAACCCAACTTCTACATAATCTAACTCTTAGTAACCTAACCTATTTTCTTATTCAATCTATTGTAAACCCTGTCTCATCTTCCCAGTTTCTAAACAAGTTGGTTGGTTTTTTTTTTTTTCAGATTCTGTAATTTTTTTACCAAGTGTTGAATTTGGCTTTACCCAGAAATTCTGCTGCTCCCTTAGCCCTGGTATGCATTTTGCATACCATTTTCCATTCCCAGCTCTGCATTTCACACTGCTTCACCACCTCTAGTGAGCAAATGGAACAGCAAGGGACCAGGTACTACACCTACTTCATCCTTCTATGTCCTTTACATTATACTTTATGTTTTCATGAGCAAACAGTTGCAAACTGAATTCATTTTTTACATTATATATCCGCTGATTTCTAAACCTCAATGGGTGGTATAAGGCAATGAGTCATGACACAGTCTGCATGGAGCTACCTGGTCATGCAATGCTCTTCTCCTCTAACCACTCAAGTAGGTTAGAATTATTTGAAAATCACATGCAATGCTTTTCTAATATTGCCCTTTCATGTAAACTGTGGTCACAAACCACATGATCAAGGAAGGCAGAAATATCATTCCTACCAATATGTGCTTTTCACTATGAGAAACTGCATGATACCTTTTTTCAGTGCTCAACCTTAACTTATAACATTTTCTTGTATTTTTTATTATTCACAAGAAGATGTTTTCAGTGTCTGGAAAAATGCCATGTGCTATCTCAGACACAAAGTAGTAAGGCAAATAAACAACACTGGAAAAACTCCCTCTGTGATTCACTTAAGTAGCAATTTATGTGAATAGGAAATCTGATGCTCATTTCAGTTAGAAGAGGGTCACAGCCAAAAAATCCTATTATAAAAGTTGTACCACACAAATGTGGATTAGGAATTTCCCTAAATTCTATTTACAAAAGAAAGCACTGGATGAAGATGCAGAGGATCTCTTCCCAGTCTATGGCAAGATCTGTTTCTTACATGAAACTTGTTTGCAAGTATTTAATCTTTCTATAGTTATTTCCCCATCTATGAAAGGACATAATAAAACTTCTTTTCCCTTATAAAGTGCTTTGAACTTGACAAGGGCTATGTTAAAAAAAAAGTCACATTTTTATCACTATTGTTACTATTAACCTAACACAAGCAAGAGTGTTTGTCAAATTATGGGGTTTTTTTCTTTAAATGTTATATGCTTAGCAAAAGTCAGTAGTGACACTGGCAGAAAAGATCCATGTACTACTTTCTAAAGTTGGTCATACTGACAAAAGAAAGGCTTGTTTAATACAGAAACGTTCCTGGTAAGTTCTGGAACTTCCCTACAGAACAAAAGCTTTGTAAACCCTTAACAACAAGCAGAAGAGCAACCCAGGATGGTTGCTACCCAATTTAAAAGTTGATAGGATTCAGGGGTCACCCATCATGAGTGTGAAAACACATCCGACACATTTTCTCCACAGGAGCTTGGTGAGCACAGATGGCATCAACAACCTCTTCCACTGTTTTCAGTATGTGAAGAAAGAAACACCCTTATTCAGATAAGTGCCACCAGGAGCCCAGCTGTTCAGGAAAAGCCCCCTCTGAAAAACAGGCGGCCAGACTCAGTGTCGACAGAAGCAATGGGGTAAGGTAGTCAGAAGGTAAGTGTGGGTGTTAAAAACTGCTACTATAAACCGCTCTGCCATGAAATCTAGTAGATGTATGGCCCGTAATTGGTTTCATAATGCTCTGCTTGTGCCACAATGAAAAAAGTAGCTGAGAAGAAGATGTAAAACCAAGTGAGGACATGTTGGTTTCACAGTTAAATTGCTGAATTTGTTAAGATTTATGTACCTTTAGTCCCCTTAATATGTTAGCAAAGCTAATTTTTACACTTACTGAATCAAATTGTACACATTGCACCGCTTTATCCTTTGAGCTCATTTTCTAAGTTATGTTCACCACTAAATACAACCCAGTTTTTCATTCATGTTTGCACTAGTATATAGTAAATATGATTTTGAGCCACACTTTGTTGTCCTTTTCATGACTGAAACCTCACTGAAAGACACAGCATGAGTGCAAGGTTTTCTGCCTTTAATTATGTGTATTTTGTTGCAAAAAATATGAATCAAAATCAGAGGCAGACAATACTTGGAAAAAAATGGAGTACATGATCGACAGTATAGAAAAAATCCATAAGAAGCTGTAAAAGTCAAAAAAGATAACATCTTCCTAATTCTGGTAAGAATATATAATTATTAATATTAATTATAATTATTAATCCACACAAAAACAACAAAAAAACATGAGTGTTAAAGAACCTTTAAAGAAACTTTAGTTTATACTTTTCTTAAAATCCCCACTTCTCACTCCTGTAACATTTTCTTGGGGAGGCTCTCAAATTACCTCATAACATGCCCATGAAATACATTGCTTTATCTATTTTACAGATGAGAAAAAAAAAAAAAATCAAGAAAAGCGTAATTAATCAATTCTTCTACAGTTGTTGTAATCATCCTTAACATAGAGATCAAAGATAGCCTACTGTAATTCTGGGAGTAAGAGAGGAAAACAGAGAAGCGAAGTTGACATCAGTCTGCGAATCCCATGGTAAATTAGCAATAGACCTCCTTCTTGCAGGGTGCTACGAAACCAGTTTAAGATTAATCTGTCAGATATGCCCATCTCTTGCAAGGCTGTAGGCAAAAGGATGTGCCACTAAGACAAACAATGGGCTGCCATCCTACAATGTCACTAGCCTTGCCACTTGCAGTCAGAATGGCTACAAGATGGAACTGGAGTCTGCAGAGAGGGGAATGGAGGTTGCACGAGGCAGATTCAGGATTGAGAATAAGATTGTGTGATGGTGGGAAAAATCCATTCCTTCCAAAATACTGAGCTTCTCCAGTAAGCTGGAGGATAAAAACAATCCTGCAAAATAACTGATGATTTCATCAAATGCACAGAAAACTCAAGGCTGAAATGTCTATTTTACTTGACAAGTGAAGCGGACGCACTGAGAGGGAGTGAGTAAAATTCATTAACTACAGACTCGGTGATACAGTATCAGAAACATTCTGATTTTTCAGAAAACCTTCTTTCTAATCTCAAAAGTGTATGCAAGGCAGTTATGGGGAATCTTTGGCTGGCTTCTTTTGCCAAAAAAAACTGCAGGCTGACAAAAAGTGAGCCCTGTGGTGGGCCTCCATCATCAGCACACACAAAAACTTGTATTACCACAAGGAAACAAGTCCACCATCCTCAGAAACCTGAGGGATGCCGTTTTGGTAGCCACTACATCCAAAGACAGTGGTTAGATACTCTAACCAAGGCATAACCAAGACTTCAATCAAATGCAATAAAACCACAGAGCAGTAAAAATTCAGCTTTGGTCTAGAAAAAGGGGCCATGCAGAAGACACTACAGAAGAACAGAGCTCACCTAACTGATCCAGGACAATAAAGCAGACACAGGCGCAGGAGACATCCGGGTACAATGACAAAATTTTAAGGCCTCATAACAAACCTCTAACCAGAGGCTTAATTAACTTTTTTTCTCCCTCTCCTTTTACATTCCCCCACCTTGCAATTTTAATATAATTCCAGGAATTTGAAATATATGTAAAAATATATTCTTACAACTATTACCTCTCTACTACAGGTTTAACAGGGAACTCTGTACAATGCCTTAAAACTCTGAAATAATTTGTCATCAGCTCCATCCACTCGCGCAGTTCATTTTTCCTCTTACTAGCCTTCCCACCCTGCTCCTAATTTCTTTTTGTTTTTCTTCTTTTTTTCTTTCCTACACTACAGAATTACAGCAAAAATCAAGATAAAGATGATTAGATGAAAGCCACAAGCTGAAGTATGAGAGAGAAATACTTTATCCATGGTATCAGCAGAGTTAAATGCATCAGGGAGGAACGAGGTATATTGATAGCTGAAAGGTTTGTTCATTTGAGTTCACTTCTACAGCAAATTTTCTGCTAGATCCACTTTTGAGAAAGTCAGAATGTAATAAAGAGTTACCCTCTGTAGGGTTATTGACAAGAAAAAAACAGTAGTATTGATTTGGGGTGAAATGGTAGAATGTGACAATCAATAGAGCTTAGTCAGATATAAAATAGAAAGAGTCACACAAGTCATGACAGGATTATTACAGGAGCCAATTCCTGGTATTAGCTAAGGAAGGGAGGAAGCTCTAAATGGGATCCAAAATGTAAGCCATAGATTGCTTTATAGAAAAAATAACCCTAATCTATTCATTTTCATTTTTTAATACGTGAGATAGTTTTCATTTCAGCGAATTGTCACTGCTGTTTTTCTAAAGCTTTTGAAACAAATTCTTTCCACCTCCATAGTATTTTCATTAAATGTCATCAAAGCTCTTTTCAAATCTCTAAGAGAAGTATGATTATCCTTATTTAACAGATAATGAGAAGACAGAAAGAGATTGGGGCTCCATTCTCCAAAGCAGTCAGTAATGCCGGGTGCCTCTGTCTGGATACGCAAATCCATAAAACGAGTCCTACAGACACAAAATTTTCAAAAGTCCCAGGAAACCACAACTTTGGTTGATGTCAACGGCAGCTTACAAGTTCTGAAACTCTGGATCACAGACTGGGGAGCACAAAGCTGAGGCTTCACAGCAAGCTGCATAAGCACAGTGAGCTTGCTCACAGATATAACAGAGCTTAAAAAAGGAGGGATCCTAATTTACAGTCCTCTGTTCTAATTACAAAGCTCATCATTTTTACCACCAGAATGACTCAGGGCAAAAAAAAAAAAATCAACCACCATACATTCTACTACATGAAAGATCTGTACATTTGCTGGTATTTATATAGTACCCAACTTCCGAGCATAACCGCACTGGGAAATAATAGCAGTAATAACCTAGAAGCAGCAATGAATATTTCTCGCTGGTTATTTTCACCCTGCACCACCATTCAGTGCATTGCCTTTTCCTAGACTCTGGACAAAAAAAAAAGAAAAAAAGAATTCTTGAAAGATCCTAAAATGCCTTACAAATGGAATTTGATATAGAATTAGTTACACTACCAAGGTGAAAGTCAGCGGTGCTAGTAACGATCAACATCACACAAGAATTTACTGCAGGCTGCGATGAAAACTACTACATTCAGGGGAGACATAAACCATATTTTGAAGAACCACTTGCACTAATCAGCTAAGTAAATGCCGACAATCAAACTTCAGGATATACACGGCCTGAGGGAGGAGGGGGCCTTGGATCATTCTCTTTTTTTTCTGAATGGAGGCATAGGAAGGAGGTTAGCGAAGGACAGGAGCTCACACAACTCCAACTGTGAGGAAGGAGCAGGACAGGGAGAATGGCATCACCACACTGAAACATGCACTGGCCAGGAAACCAAGGGTAACGCAGTTGCAGAAAAAAAACCCATTGATTTCTAAAGAGGGATTCGTAGAGACTGCAACAGTTTAAAAGCTTGTTTAGCTGGAATCACATTTGCAGTCATGGGATTTCTATTGGAAAATGGCATTATGGCCTCGAGATAGAAAACTAGGACTGAATCTCATCAGGAGGAGGACAGACAAGATGACCTCCTGAGGTCCTCCTCAGCTGTACTTCTGTAAATTCTTGTTCAGTGTCAGAAAACACATCTGGATCGGAACTGCTTCGGCTTAGGCATTCCAGTCAGAAAATTTTGGCATAAGTCTTTGGCATGAGAAGAAGCCCAGGCAATTTTTATATTAGACTCTGTCTGCCATTAGTGATGCGATTAAATCATAAAATGGCTTATTCTCCCAACACAAATATATAACACCATGCCGGAGTAGAAATGTGAAGCTGCTCTCATTATCACAGCTAAGTTCATTTTGCAGCAAAGCAGTTTACTTTAAGACTTTTCCAGCAATCCAAGTCTAATTATGGAATCAATTTAAAGCAATTTTGTAATTAAATGTACCTGCTGAAAATATCTCACAGGCTCAATAATTTAAAATTATAGTGTAAAAATGTAATTAAAATTAAAAAGGCCAAATAAAGCTGGGTCGTTCCTCCATGAGGGGAGTGCTGAAGGACGTTAGGTTTTCAGACCCAAACCTCCAGTTTCCTCCCAAAATTTCTGCTCTCCCCAGCTGCACGGGGATTTAGCGCCAAGAGTCATCTGAGAGATGTCTGAAAGAATCGCGGGGGGGGCTTTGGGGTTTTTTTTAATAAAAATCAATACGTTGTTTTAAAATCCTGCCGCACTTACATGGAGCTACGGCACCCTA
>NW_010287559.1:0-401 GCF_000700745.2 Antrostomus carolinensis
CCTAACCCTAACCGTAACCCTAACCGTAACCGTAACCTGTAACCCTAACCTGTAACCCCTAACCCTAACCTGTAACCTCTAACCCCTAATCTGTAACCCCTAACTCCTAATCTGTAACCCCTAACCTGTAAACCTTAATGACTAACATTGACCGTAATGATTATGTGTAATGACTAACCCTAATATGTCTTAATTATGTTATTGAGGTTCATAAATTATGTTAATTAGGTGTGTAAATGCTGTTAATTATGTTTGTGAATTGTGTTAATTTTGTGCATAAATTATGTTAAGTAGGTGCATAAATTATGTTAATTAGGTGCATAAGGTTTTTTAGTTGTGTGCATAAGTAATGGTAGTTTGCTGCATGAAATAAGTTTTTTATTTGCATGAGTTATGTTAAT
>NW_010287560.1:0-21797 GCF_000700745.2 Antrostomus carolinensis
GTGAGCGCAGCGATGGCAGAGCTCTGTGGCCCGTGTGCCCGGGTCCTCTCCCCGGCACTGCTCCCTGAAGGGCTGTCGCTGGGAGCGCTCCGAAGCGCTGCGCTTCAGCCACCGGCTCCATAGAGGAAAAGCAGCGCTGCTTTGCAGAGCAAACACGGAAACGTACCGACTGCTCCGCTCTTTCACTTTCCCTCCGGATCGTCTCCGTGACGGGATGGGGATTGTCCATTTCAGATCGGTTACAGAGGGTATTTACAAAAAACAGAGAGAGTGCATCGCCAAAAATACAGAAATACGTCCTGTCCCGACTGAAGTCCTTCAGAGCTGGTTCATTAAACTGCAGGTGGTGCAGACTGTTTGATGACATAAACTCTGACTTTGGATGTCACTACAAAAGTTGAAATAAAAATATCTGAGAATTACTTCAGCGTGAAGAAGCTTGTGTAGCATTATTTTCTGTGAGGTTATAAAGCAATACAATAGAAAGCTGCTGTGCAGGATAACTTCCTCCAGCTCATTGTCTTGCCAAACTCCTGTAGGAAATTGGATTGACAGCATTATCTGTAATAGAACAAGCTGTCTTATAAGTCTTATTTCATGACTTTGTCCTGTGCTTATCTCTGTGATTGTGCTACCTTCTGATTTTCCAAAAATCAGAAGAATAGCAACACTGGGGATGAAGACAATATTGGTAATAAAAACCTAATTTGAAAAACATTAGCCCTATAAATACATTATGGTAATAAGTAAGTGAAAAATGTTGTTTGAATAATTGTTCCGGGACTTCAGTAGTTTGCCACTAAGTCATGTTGTGTGAATGGTTTCTTCCAACTCTTAGACCAATAGCCCATTCATCCTCCTTGTCAAACCTGTAGTTGTTTGACAGTGCTTTATGGACAGCAGTCTGGGAACTATTGCTGCAAAGACCTAAGCACTAGTTCTGACACAAGCTGCATGTAAAAGGCTTTTTTATAAAATATAGAATCATAGAATGGTTTGGGTTGGAAGGGACCTTAAAGCTCATCCAGTTCCAACCCCCCTGCCAGCAGCAGGGACACCTTCCACTAGACCAGGTTGCTCAAAAATAAAATATATTTTATTTTTATTAAGAGAGAGGAGACTGATAAATTTCTAACCTATTTCGTGAGAAAATCAGGCTTGAAACACAGGCAGCATTTGTCAGATTGAAAAAAGCAGGTCTTGGGCAGCAGAAGAGAAACCATAACAGTATGATGAAATAGAATATGGTGTTAACTGTGGTGTTGTGGCTCTTCAGGAGCTGTACATACTTACGTTGGTTGCGCTCTTCATTGCCATCTCTGTTTCTTTGTGTCATGATGAATTAACTTGAGGGGACAAGCATTATGCAGTTTAGAAACTTGTACTCATGCTGCAGGACCACTTACTGGTGCTTTCCAGAGTGCAGTTAGACCAAAGACCGTATTTTCAATTGGAAGCACAGAGATCATCTTTTTGTTTTGTGGTGAGGTCAGTTACGCTGTACACACATGAAAATGGCTGTCATAGATAAAGCACATGTTCAGGAGAGATACATCTTTTATTCAGACTTGATTGCTGCAACTACTTTTTTAATGTTGAGATAATCTGATGGATACAGTGTGGTTGAAATGAGAGGAGGGAACGTGAATATATAGCACTGTTTCTCTTGGACAAGTTCTTGGCTTAGTGTGTTTCTTTCCTTTCATTGTGGAGGTTGCTTGTCCAATCTGGTAGGAAAATGGAGAATTTTGAGCTACTCGGTTCAATATTCCATATCATCTGTTCCGACTGCCTTGAAGAACTAACATATATTCTTTTACTTTCTGCTTGCTGTTGTAGGAATTTTTATTTGCAGTAGTATTTTGACGAATATTAATAGTTTACTGTTTGGATAGGAATCTCCTTATGCCATTGCCCTGATTTGCCTCCTTTATTTTCTCTACTTGAAAAGTGTTGCTAAAGAAACATCTTGGAAGTTGTTCCTGTGGACTTCTGTGACTTTTTTTTTTTTAAAAAAAAGATATTATTTCAGAAGTTCTGGGCTTAGTTCTCAGTCCTCTAGGTAACAGTCATGATCTTTTTGGTTGTCTGAAGTCACTTGTCTGACTTTTAACATGGTCTGTTTTGTGGTACAGCTAAAGAAATAGAGGAACCAGCTGTTCTGCTCACAGTTCTGCAGAATCTACCTTCCCACTTGGTGAATTTTAGGCAGTGTGCCCTGTCACGAAGAAGTGGGAGAGGAAGGAGGATTTGGGGTTCTGCTATTTTATACACTAAGTTTTACTTCTGTAGAAGTACACAGCTCCATACTTGGGGGTGTGTGGCTGGCAGGAGAGGTTTTGTGTGAACTTGGAAGCAGGATAGCATCTGCTCCTTTTAGCCATGTCAAGCTGTCTAATTTATCTTTTAGCTTTTCTACTGTTGGTGGGATTATGCTGTTCTTAAGATCTGATGTTCAATACATGATTGCTACTTTTGCAGCCATGAAAAAGGATTT
Organism: Antrostomus carolinensis; assembly: GCF_000700745.2. Lineage (NCBI taxonomy): Eukaryota > Metazoa > Chordata > Aves > Caprimulgiformes > Caprimulgidae > Antrostomus > Antrostomus carolinensis. The sequence goes on from NW_010287560.1 coordinate 2,498, forward strand.
ACCACTATGGAAAGTAGTTTAAGTGACAGTTTGAACTCGATGACTGCCTTTTCTTACTGTTCTGAAAGTTAACTTTCTGCCTTAGGATTTTATGTTAAGTAAACACCCTGCAGTGAGAGCTGAAGTATTTTTAATTTATATGAGAGCAAAACTGAGATCCTTTATACAAAAAGCTTGCTAAAATAGTATAAAATTTATTCCATTGTTTTCAGTTACATTTATTTTTATCTACCCCAGTTTCAGCTGAGCTGGCTTCATAGTTAACTTTACGTAGTCCAGGAAGAACCTACCGTTGGCGGAAAAGCTGGCATCATTGCAAAAAAAAAAGTTACTGAAGGATGTGTCACAGGGTAATAAAGACTGCCAAGTAGGTGGAACCCTGACATCAGATATGCTTAGTATTGCACCTGGATTGTGTGATGGGAAAACAAGTTAAAATATAAGGAAACAGATGATGACATAAATATAGGAAGAGACGTCTAATTGGGCTGGTGCTGTGTTACAAAGTGATTAAATGGTTATATGCATGAGAGAGGGCTCCAAATGTGTATGCTGTGCTGTTCCATTGTGTAGTCTGGGTTCATATTTATTGCAGTTATTATTGCTGTGAAGTTCTAAGTAGATTTAAAATTGATTACATAAAGACTTCTGAATCTTACTTGTGAAGTACTTTTTCCATACTTTTATTGGAGGTCTTTAAGAACAGGTTAGACAAATGTCTGTCTGAAGTGACGTAGTTGATACTGCCTGGAGAGAATGGGAAGGATTAAATGGGAGTTGCCAAGCATAGTTTATGAAGGTATCACAGGCTTGGATTTCAGCAGTAGGCACATGCAGAAGGAGGGGTGCATCATATCCTGTGCTTACACCTCATTGTATCCTAATCAAAGTTAGGATTCAGATACCAACACTGAGCATCAGAACCTTGAAACAAGATGAGCTTTTAAGGACTGTTCTAGCCATATCTTCTGTAATCTCGTGATATTTGGTCTGATTGTTCTAAGGACATGTTGATGTCCTTCAGCATGTTCTTTAAAAAAAAAAAAAAAAGGCACTGAAAAAAAATCTCACTTCTTGTTAGAGTTGTAAGATACAGCTTTGTGGCCTAGACAGGATGTCACTTAAAATGAGGAAAGCTAGATTTTTGTCTGCCTTTGTATTTTGTGTAACCAACAGATTAAGTTGAAATAAGAGAATGTCTGGTATCCATATACTGAGTGGCTAACATGTTCCTACATACGCTTCTGCATTTACATTAAATAATGCAGAAATGTGAGTGTATTGTCAATATAATTTTTTTTAATTTTTCTTTAAAAGGGTGCTCAGCCTATCCTTGGCTGTCGTGGTGGTTTATCTGACTAGTCCTTCCATCATAGTCATACAGGCTTAGTCAGGACGAGATGATCAATCTCCTGGGGCTCTGCCTGTGTTAATACTATCACCAGAAGGAGAGATAAAACCAAACAGGAACATTCAAAGTCTAAAGTACTCAGTCCATGATATAATCTGGCATAGTTTTCAGCAGAGGAAAAAAAAAAAATGCCCAGCTCTAATTATAAAAATGCTTTGAAGAGATGTGACTTAAATTCTAGCTTGTTGACAAAATGAACTAGTGGAAGATAACAAAACCGTTTAATACAAAACTAGTTTTGATATTTGCAGTTGAAGAACTTGAGAGGAAATACAAGACGATACCTATCTTTAGGTTCATGAGTAACAATGACATTGATGGCTTTGAACGGCTGTTTGTTCAAAAGTATAATTGTCACTGGCCTTTTGCAAGTTGTGAGACACATCTGACTTTGTGAAATCATCAGAGAAGCAACTAAACAAAGATATTACAGTTTTATAATTCTTCTTTCACGTTTTCCCATGTTTGATTTAACAAACTGTGTTGGTCTTTAGACCCAGTGCCAAATCTGTGTCAAACTTTGAAGCCCTTTTTAAAAAGGGAGTCTGCTAACAATAAGCCAGACATGACCTGAATCTTTAATAAAAAGGGGTAAGAGTCTTGTATCACTTACTGCAAAGTTGATGTGAAACAAGTTGAAAGTTTGAGTTTTTCAGCATTACATTGGCAAATTAATATTCCCAAACTTTGTCGTGAAGGGGTACAAAGACCCTTGCATGTCTCTCTTTTTGGAGTGGGAGAACTAATTTTAAATCGCAGAACCCAAATTGGTGCTACCTGGGCTGGTGTCATCTGTTTCTCAATTATTTCATGATTTAGCTTCAAGCACAGTCATGTGAACACCATGCCGAGTCCTGTGATAGCCATGGAGAGCTTGTCTGAAAGGAGCTCTTGTTCCACTTCAAAGGTTTTGATGCATTTCTGCATATGAAGTAGTTTTTAAGCAAAACTTCTTCTGATGACCCTGCTAAACTGAAGCTCTTTTCATAGGGTTAATGAGTTTCTGGTTTTGCAAAAGCTATAAAACACATTGACTAAAACTTAATAGTAGCTTATGAAAAGTTGTGAGCTTTTGAAGTATTTTCCTCACTAAGTTTTTTTTAATAATACATAGGAAAAAAATATATTCAAATCCCCTATAATGTTACTGTTTTTAAGTTGCTGCTTCCTCTGTCTTTGCTTCCATGTGGTACCCAGCTGCAGATTGCTTTATGACCCTTTAGCTGTCTTGGATGTTTGTTGGGGGTTTTGTTTTGGTTTGGTTTGGTTTGTTTTTCCCTGCAAAGGCTTCTGGTACACTTTTCCTCCCAGTACAATGAGCCTTCTGTGTAACTTGTGTCTCTGGCCTTGCCTTCTCTTTGCAATCCAGAATAAAGAGTACTACATGACCTAAGGTATCTTTGGCTCTTAGAAATATTTGTGCTACCAGTACACACTGAATTTCTTAAGTTTTTGGTTAATATAAATAGCGAAAAATACACTTTAAAAACTGCTGTAATGATGAATTGGTAGCTGTAATGTTATAAAATGTAAACACTGCTATATGCATATGTGAACTTCAGACTGCTGTGAGACATGAAGTTGGTAAACCAAGGTAGCAGAAGATGATGGTGATCTGCACAGTTGCAGAGTGCCTGTAAATAGTTTCCTGTGCACTTGACAGATTGTGGGAGATGGTTATGAAGTATTTGATGAAGACCCGTGAGCATTTTACAACCTATCAAGTAATGACAGAAACTGGGTGGGAATGAAAAGCTAGCATGTAATTTTGGTTGGCAGTAGTGCAGGTGTGTCCCTGCTGCAGTGTCTGTACCTTCCTGGTTTCCAGGTGAAGATCTGTTTCACCAATGTCCAGTCAAATCTAAGGATACCAAGACTCTGTGTTGACATGCAGCGTTGGCAGGAAGCGTGGGAAGTTAGGAAAGAATGAAATAATTTGTTAGTCCCAAGCAGGCTTCTCCAAAGTAGTTGGCACTTAGTTGATAGTGATAACACAGAGCAGCCTAAGTGGGATGCTTGACTGATGGACACTGGACTAAAATAGTTGATGTCCTTCATGTTTAAATGTGGGCTGTAGATCTGTTCTGTTGTTTCAGAAACTTTTTGCACTGTCTCGTGCTGTGAAGGGCTGCTGTGTTGTTTCCTGCATGCTGCTTGAAGTGAAAGTCTTTTTTAAAAAACCAGTCGAGGAACGACTGCATCTGGTCTTTGTCTTTGGCTCAGTCTTTAAAAATATCCGTAATTAATTGTTGAGTCTAACTTAATTTTTTTGTTGTTGTTTAGAAATTCATCGAGTTTGAAGACTCTCAAGAGCAAGAGAAAAAAGACTTACAGACCAGAGTGGAAGCATTAGAATCACAAACTCGACAGCTTGAACTAAAAGCAAAAAACTATGCTGATCAAAGTAAGTAAAAGATACTGCACTCCCTTTAGGTGATATTATGTGTGTTTTCAATTTTTTTCTGTAAAATGATAATCATATTTTAAATATCTGTGCTATCAGATTCCTGTATTTTGACAGACAACTAGGTTTAATTCTTGTGCAAGTTGATTTTCCTTGGAATTAAGGCAAATAAATTAGATACAAGCTTGTAACTCATAACATGATTCTTCTGGTATCCTACTTTTGTTTTCCTTTCAGACCATGCTATTTTAATGTTTAGCAACTTTTTGGGGGAGATATTTAGAACTTATTCCCTTGTTAGAGATCATAAAATAAGCTACTTTTCTTCCCATTAAACTGCTGTCTGTGCTAAAAATAGATGTAATTTTGGGGTTTAGAAATACTACTGGGATGAGAATACCATTGATGCTTTAGCTTTTATAATTTTTGCTGAATTATTTATTTCTATGAGGCATTTAGTTTTTACAGGAGAAGAGTTAAGGAAGAGCATTTCCCCTTTTAGAGATGTTCTGTGTAATTTACAAAAACTTGTGTAAGTTTTGGAAAAAGATAACAATGATCAGTATTCCTGAAATGGTGGAAGTTACAATGTTGACTATATTGTAGCTTAGACTTTCTGCTGGACTGCATCTTATCCAGGTACATAGTCACTGGATGAAACTCCATCACCAGTTTTTCTACTTCTAGTTAAGTAAAGAGTAGAGGAAAAAAAAAATACTCAAAACCACAGAAGTCTTCTCATTTTGTCTCCCCCACCCTGCAGCCTTAGATTGAAGATGACAGAGCTCTGCTGCTAATGATGGATTAATTTATTTTTTCCCTGTCAGTCTGTTAAACATGTGATGAAGTTGTGGTTTTTGTTTTCATTTAATATTTTTGACATAGTGTAGAAATAACAATCAATATGAATTAATGTGAATATTTTGTCAAGCTTCTAAGCTAACTTCTATTGACATAAAACTAGCATGTCTGTCAATTTATATACAGCTTTTATTGCTGGGCCATGCAGAAGGGTAAAGTAAGACTGTACCAAGCCTGATAAGCTTGAGATAAGATCACTTTCTAAAAGCAGAGTGCTGGTTGTCAGATAGCCCCTTTTCACTGTTCTTTCTTCCTTTACTTCTACTCAGCCACCTTTCCTGCCCATAATGCAGTAAGTTACAGTTCTCTTTTTCAACTTAAGGTCTAATAATCTTCCTGTAAAGTTTAACTTTCAGTGGCACGAGTGAGTCTATAGCAGGGTGGAAGTAGTAGTGCACTAGTGTGAAGATTAACGTAGGTGGCCTGCAGAGCTGGATCTGTCTGAAATTGGAATGGTTTAGAATGCTGTTGGCAAATCTGAGAGGCGTGTACTTCTTCGGGTCCACTGCAGTTAAAATATTCTCAGATTTTGTACAGACAGCAACGGAGAAACACTTCAAGCAGTCTTTTCTAGTGAAAACAAAGATGATTAATTTCCAGGAGTGTATCTTTATAGACTAAGTCAAGCTAAAATTGATAATTGTAAAGCATATTGTAGAGACTTGTATCAGAAATGCTTTGATTCTTGTGAATGGAAATGTGTGTGTGTTTAAAAGCAGCAGAAGAGGAAAAGAAAACATTGGAACAAGAGTTGAGTGGTCTGTTTTGGTAACAAAGGACAGTGTTTCCAGAAAGGCTGTGCTCTAAGCCCACAGCCCAAACAACTTGGTAATGGGAGACCCTGTACTCTGACAACAGGATTATGGCATCAAGGTTGCATCATGCTGTCTATGCCATTACTTTTTCTTGTTAATAGAATAAAAAATACAAATTAGTTGCACATAAAAGAAAAATTATTTGGATTCCAGGCAATGTATGTGGCAGCTTACCTGGAATTTCTCTTAAAATTGCACTTACCATTTACTGATGCACGTAACACCATTTTGTATTGTTCTATGAATCTGTTCATTTGCAATAATAAAATATATGTATGATTTTAAACTTTTAATTACCTTGTGTATATATATGTGTGTGTGTATATATCATCATTAAATATTTGCATGAGAAAGTCAGTTGTTCCAAAAGAACCACTGAGTGTTGGCTAGAACTACTTTTTTGTCAGAGATAGTGTTCTTGAAAAACAGTTACAATAACATAAAGTTCTGGAGTCAGAGCATTGACTTTTAAACACTTCCAAAATCTGTTTGTTGGAGAAAAACCTTTTGTGATGGCAAAAGTATAACTTTGGAGAAACAATAGAGCTGTATTGAACACTGAATTTTGCTTATGATTTGGGTTGATAAGTTGTCTGGGACAACATGAAAGACTCTTCCAAAGATCTGACACTCTGCTGATGCAGAGCAAGATCAAAGGGGACATAAGCACAGTTATTGAACACCTAATGAATATTATGCAAGTGAACTGTGGATTTTTTTTTTTTTAGTGCTCTGAATTTCTGGAATACATATTCTAGAAGTAGTCTAACGCTACTGCATTACCTTGTTTTCTGTTTTATAACCAAGGCAGTTTCTGTCCTGTGATACCAAAGATACCAGGGTGTCACTGGATGCAGCTACAAGTCTTCTAGCTATATTTCTTTTTTTCTTCTACTTCGTATACTACTGCATGTGCATCTAAATTAATCTGTGGTATTGCCAACTGTTACCACATCAACATTCAAAATAGTAGTAGTGGTGTCACTGATAATTGGAATTGCAAATGCCTGGCACAGAGCAAGTAAGTAAATAAAACCTGGCTTTGCTTTTTTGTGTCAGAGTACAGAGCCTGAGATAGCAACGTCAGTGTGACATGATTAATAGTTTAGAATAGAAAACAGGTGAGATGTGGTCCCATGTAGTACTTTAACTATGAGACTTTCTGCTTTTTGTGGATTACTTCCTTCTCGTGCTCTATGTGTTCTTCCCCACATGAGCAAAGCCTGGGAGTTTTGTCCATTAAAAAGTTTCTACTTGTTCTCTTGCACACCTTCCATGCTGAGCATTTAGTGAAGACTAGTTAGCCCTGGGAGAGGGCAGTTCTTAACTTACGTGGTAGGGTTCAGCATGATTGTGTGTGCTTAAACGTGCATGCCAGTTAAAATTGCTCAAGAAACCATAGTCTTGTTATGTCCTGAATTATACATGCTTGTTTTTGCAGTCTTAGTGATTGTCACAGAAAAACCCAAATATTTCTTTGCACTTAAATTTATCATGTGGGATTACGTTCATAGCCACATACTCAACCAGCTAGGTTGGAATAAATCTGCCATTTGAAATTAAAGAGCTGAAACAAGAAGCTTATTTTGTGCCAACAAATTAAGAAGTTTCTGTGGTTCACTTTTTTTTTTTTTCCCCCCTGCATTACAAACTTAAACAGTTGCTGTCAGCTGCCTCCTAGATGAGTGAACTACCATACTCTGCGCTTTCATAGGAGGAAATGGAAAGAGGGAGAGATGACAGGGTGACACGGTGGCACTGCTGGGAGGATTATGAGCCACAGTAGACATGAAATCCTGAATGGTGGGGGCAGATGCATGTTGAATTACCACTCTTGCATGATGTACAGCACTCGATCCTGGTATTTGGTGGGTTGTGGTGGTTGCTGAAGTTGAATTTGCTGCCAAAAACTGGTGTGACGTGTTGCATCCTGGGATATTTTGGTAAACTTTATAACTGCTTCAAGGAGAGCAGAGGCATAAGGATCTGCGACATCTATTTGGGTGCAGGAATGTGCTGCAGTGGTGTGGCTCTTTGGCCTGTGATCCATCTCCTCGTCTCACTTTGCACTGCTGCTCTTCTCTGTAACTTTCCATGGTTTGCCTCTGCCCTCGCGTTGGTGTGTGCTTGCTGTCAGTGTTACCTGGGCAGGGAACAGAGCAAGGACAGCACTCGTGCTTTCAGGGGCTAGTGGCTTGTGGAAGTTAAAGCAGGTTAAATATCATAAAGTTCCTGGGGGTTTGTCTAGGGATGATGTTGGTACAGGCAGTGGTTTTACTTTTTTCACTTTTACTGAGTGTGAGCAAATATCTGTTTGTTTTATGACTTGACTAAACTTTCATGCATTATTTTTTTTTCTCAACAGCAGAGGGCACCTCTGAATACCCCAGAGCTGCACCAAGCATGGAAATGCCAAGTTTTCAAAAAAATAAAAATTTAACACTTTAATTCTTCTTTTCTCTTTCCGTTCAACTGCAGTGATTTGCCTGAGGCAGACACCAGTCTTTGATATAATCTTAAACATTTCCTACAAGAGCTTGAATACATCTGACTTTCACATTATTTCAAGTCCTTGCTGTGGTGAGACCCCTAACTCTGCTTGTAATTAGTTGGCAGCATTAGAATGTTTTGAATTTCAACCTTGAATCTGGAAAAGTAGGCACTTGGAGCTGTTAATTGTAATTGCAGTACGCAGCTTGCTTGTGCAGGAACGCTTCAAGAGGGCACATGATACTGCTTTGGCTACTGCTTGGTCTCCAGTTACCTTTCAGTGCTCATGTGATGTGCCACCGAGTTCTGTGGGGGCTCAGGATGTTTAATTTATTTCCTGTCCTTGCCTCCCTTTTTGTGAGTGACAGTTCTTTTTATGTATTAAATATTTTTTAATTAAATTTTTTGGAGTAAAAGACTATTGTAGGGAATGGAACAGCTTGGGAGTATGCTTTCTGGAGCAATCATTCTCTGAATAACTTATTTATGAGAGAATCTGAAAAACATATCTGCATGGTTGAAGTGCTTTCTGATGGAGGTGGCAGGCTGTGGGAGTTAAAAGATTTGGTTTCTTTTCTGGATTTGCCAAGTGCTAAAGTACAACCAAGATATCCTACTGCATTTGACAGGACAACCAAGGCACAGATATATTTCCATACCTCATAAGTTTATAAAACCTTAGCTTTGTAATTTATGCTTAAGTTAGATTATATATTTGGGGGATACTAGGTATGTTTAAAAACAAACAAACAAAACAACAACAAAACAGACAAGAAAGAGCTCTTGGTCTTCAGAGCTACAAATGCTGTGATGCAACTGTTGGGCTGATTGTATTTCCCACATCAGGTGACATTGTGAAGCAATTGCTATCGCTTGCTGTAGGTTTTATTTGAGATATGAGACAAACATTTTGGTAGCTGACCTGAAAACGTGCAGATTTTATTTCCTCAGAAGCTAAACAGAACTGTTGTTTTCACTGGCTTCAAGAGACCAGGTTCTGTTGAGAATCTTCTGCAGATGTTAATTTATTTGGTATTTTATTTTCCTCTGAGCTTTCCAGGTAGCAGCATTACTGTAATGTACACCTAGGTAGACAACCTCATGATGTATAATCTGAAGGCATCTGATACTCTGAGATACACCTGCATAGAGCTGCAGCAGCAATTTAACACGGACCTGTCTAGTTAACAGGGAGATGCCAATATGAACTTTCAACTGGAAGCTTAAGGTTGTTTTGAGTTTTGACTTGCATGTCTGCGCACATGATGATGGGAACAACTGTACTGGTATGAAATACGTCTGTCAGTAATGCTATTTCTAGGTATGGTTCAACTGTAGTGTTTATTCTAGGGAATACAAGAAGGCTTTTCAATAGATCCTCGAAAGAAGTTGAAAAGTTGAGGTTTGTTCGGTGGGTGTCTGGACTGTTCCTACAAATTTTTCAAAGACTGAGAACAGCAGAGCTAATTTTATTTCCAAGAAAGAAGGAACAGAACAGCTTGACTTCTTGTATTTCTTGACTGACAAATTTGGAGCTTACTGTTTGCCACTTTTTTCTCAGTACAGCTGTTTTTCATCCACAGTGGTTTGTTTACAAAGCAGATTCCCCCACTGCCCTTCCCTAGGCTGTGCCTCAGGTATCATTTGCTAAACTTGAAGAAACCTTAAATGAGGAGACCTGGCAACATCAAAGTGTACTGAAAAGGAAGGCTTTGTTTCTGACTAAAGCATTTCTCAGTTACTTTCCTGTCTGCCTCATGTGCTGGGGAAGTTACAAGAGCACCTGCTGTTTCTGTGTTGTGTTGTGGGAATCAGGAGTCCACTAGATGGGGCAGAGGGTACGGGTAGCTCAGGAGATGCACTGAGTCACGCTACAGGACTGGAGGCTAAAATAAAATGGAGTAGAAAATTAGAGCAGTGATTGACCTGCTTTCAACTTGTCTATTAATATACCTCAACAAAAGTGGTGAGAGGAGGTTGAAATCCACTGGCTTATAATTAACTGCTCATGTATGTTTTTCAAATTAAGTGAGTATTGTGCTAGTGGTTTAGGTGCTGGGGTTTGATTGTTGTAATAATTCTGTTGCTGTAAATGTTGCAGCAATGAAGAAAATGTCTTTAAATGTCTCTTAGAATCTTACTTTCCTGAGTTGTCACTGGATATCTGGGTTGTAAAACAGATCCAGTCTGTTCTAGCTGCTGTGCTCATGCTGACTTCATGTTGGATTATCTCTAAAAGTTACTTGCTTCGATAGCCAAATGTATGAATGAAGTGTCCCACTGTTTTCAAAACAGTCAATCAATCAAAACTTTTCTCAGTGAAACACTGTTTTGGCCAGGGACTAGATGACTAGTTGGTACTAGATCCAAATGGTTTTTAACTTCATTTTGGCTAGAAGTTGGCTTGTATATATCCTTGTTCATTTGAATTTCAACCTTTGTGAGATATCTGGCATATGGTTGTCTTTCTATTAAGTGGCTGTAGCAGAATGTTTAAGGAGGTACTTTTTAAAGTTTTGTGTCATGTTTTTGATAAATTACAGTGATTTTGTAGGTCTGAGGCGTAGTGGATATTTGAACAATCTGGAAGTGTCAGGGATAGGATTGTATGTGTTGATATTTTCTATCAACAGAGCATTCTTGACAGCTAAATTATCTTCATAATTTAAGTGCCCTACTTCTTAAACTGAGAACTAGACCTTTAGTTCACAGTGATAAGAGCTGCTTGAAGATGTTGGTCTTGACAAGGAGTCAAATGTATCACTTGTTTTACAAATCAGTTTTCTCTGCTGCTTATTTCCAGATCTTATCACTTTCAGATTAAATACTTGTTTGATAGCTTCAGTCTCCAGTTTCAATCCATGGTTGATGTGACTGTTCTTTAGCAGCTACTTAATAGGTCATAAGGTCCTCCTGGATCATGGGATTGATTCAGCTTGATCTGTATCTTAACTTTGGTATGAGACCTGCTTCTAAGAATGGATCTGGGTGAAAGCTATCCAAGGAGAGCCTTCAGATAGTCTTGGTGCTAGGAAAGGCTCATTACTGAGCTGGACCTCTGTCCTGGTTTGTGTAGCAGGAAGGTGTAATTCCTCTGGAAGGCATCATAATGGTTGGATTTGGCGTTCTAGCAGGTCTGTTTCTCTTTCTCCCCTTCAGGCTTATCAGCCGTTTGAGGCAGAGGACAACATACAGATGGAGGGTGTCCCAAACTTGGTAAAAGCCATCAGACTTGGGAGGTAAGCTCTGATTTTTGAACAGGCAGGGTGGGCAGCTTTGCTGCCTGAGTCTTTGTAATGCTATCAGGAGGCAGAAACTCCAGAGGCTTCTGTATTTTATCTCCCATTTTTAGGCTTGGTTGATTTCAGAGAACTTTGATTAGGATTGGTACTTCAGGTCATTGAATATCGTAGGATATTGACAGTGCTGGAGAAGGTTGCAGGTAGACCTTGAGCATGAGTTTGTGGTGTTGTTCCAGCGAGGTGCTTTCTCATCAGCCTAAAAATACTAGAATATTTGCATTTTATGCTCATACTTATGATGCTGGCAGACCTTTAACATTTTTCCATGTAGACTTGAAACTATGAGTAGTTAAACTTTTTTGTGTATTATATTTTGCACATGTAATACCTTACACAATGTAATCTTCAAATGTTCTATCTTCCATGATGTAACAAGGATATGATGACTTTATAAAGACATATTAAGACAGAGACAATGCATATTTTGCTTTTAGGATGTATATCATCAGACTCAATTTATCATCTACCCATTAAGAATTTGACATCCCAGTGCAAAAAAAGTCTTAGACTGAAATATCAGAGAAGCTTTTTGTCTTGTTACTTAAGTCAAATTGATGGCAACCATGTCTGGTTGCCACTTTGCAGACCCAGTGTGTGTCAGGCAGTCATTAACGAATCACGATGAAGTTTACAGCGAGTGGTTTTCCCTCTGACTTAACCTGCTGGGAGAACTGGAGCTCTGTTTCTTTTGGGGAGGTGTTATCAGGGTGGTTCCAGACTTCCACTCTTTTGTGTGCTGATGGAGTAAAATGGAACTGGTGACAATTTACTTTTCAATGTACTTCTCTGTGCCAGTGAAAGGCAATTTTTTTTTCTGTCTCAGATTTCATTGCTGTTAGTTTCCTGTTGCTCCTGATGGGAATGTACCTTTAATAGTGACTTAATAAGTTGCTCCAGGGTTTTGAGGCCAGCATCTGGTGGTGGTCTTCAGAATTCTTCTGGCTGTTCTTTACTTGGTTCAGGTATCTTCTGTGTTCAAGTCTGTGGTGATTTCTGATCCTCGGGGAATATGTAATACTTTTCCACAGTGTTTAAGTGGAAAAGGGAAGCATATTCTATTGGCTGATTGTTTTGTTAAGGTCTTATCTTTGATGGGAGGCATGTTTTGGGTAGAAGAGATTTCCAGTGATGTGTATCATACTGCAGGTAGTGGAAGAGCCTGTTTTGAGGACTGTTAATGTGGTGTCTGTTGAGGGTGTATAAACTTAGTGTACATCCACTTATGACTGAAAACTTGCAGCTGTAGGACAGTAAAGTGTTACACAGCTGGAAGGGACTTCCAGAAATGCTGAATGTCAGTTACTTCATCTTACAGGGCCTTCATTTTTTTTTTAACCTTTGTATGTAACAAAAATAGTTCTCAGATTTAATGGAGACGTTCTCCTTCACTATGCAGTACCCGTATCTATGTACATTTGATTTGTACATTCTATGACTTAAGAACTATTTAAAATTGGGCCATAGAAGGAGAGAATAGCATGCTTCATTATGGAACCTCAACCACTGTGAAATTGTTATATCCATAGGAGTGGGAAACACTTTTGTGGATTTCATGAAGGTAGGTTATGGATGGCTACAAAGGAGGGTGTTTGTAACACCTAATGTGGTGTTAATCTTCATTAAATGCACCGTGTTAAGTACTTTTCCCAGAATCCACTGGATAAAATTGATTTGTAGGAGCCAGTGTTGTCTGCACTATCTAGACAAGAGCGTACCAAACAATATCGAGGTCCATCGCCATGGTTTTTGCAGGTTCCTGGTGAGGCCGTATTGAACCACGACTTCAGCACCCAGCGTGAAGCAGCGGCGCTTCTCCCGGAGGCAGCGTGGGCGCGGAGCTGCTGCAGGGCTGCTGCCTCTCGCCGGCTGCCTGGACACTGTTTCTAGGGGAGGGAGTGGGTTTCACAAAACATGAAGCCAATTAGTCATGCAGTTTGCACTTTGTGATTTGCCTGTCCTAAAGCAGGTCTAGTGCAGCAGAAAGGTTACCAGCCCCTTGGTCTGCGGGGATGGGAGAGACTCTGGGAATTGTAATGCAGAGCCTGGAGATGGTGGGTTCACAAGTGAGCGCAGCCCTCGCTGAATGGGGTGTGGGCAGCTAAAGCTGCTGAGCTCTGCCTTGTAGCTGCCAACTGGTTACTGCTGGGATGTCTCTGATGGTCAACTGTTCTAAAATGCAATTGCTTCTAACTAGAATGCCAGTCAGTCTAAAATAGTGGATAAAATTTGTTTTATCATGTCAAGCTTTGTAACTGTACATTTTGCCACTTGTTTCTGTAGGCAATTACCACAGACTTCCATATAACTTCCCTTTAAATGTACGAGGAGGCTTAAAACATTTGTTGCCTAAAATAATAAATTAAATTCTTCCATTCTTTAGGTATCGTGTTCTACATTGCCTCTCAAAAATACATATTGATGTATGTATTGTGCTGTAAAATATGTTCTTATATACATTGTGCTGTAAACACTTGTACATCAATTATTGCTATTTGATCCAAAGAGCTTTTCAGTTTGATAACAGTACAGAAATGAAAGTGTTAAATCTTGGCATTAGTCTAAATAAAATTTGATATAATACTTTTGGTTGGGTATTTATAGGTGGAGTGCAAAAGGTTGTGTCAAGGAACTTAACGTTCTTATAAGAGCAAGATTAGATAAGGAGCTAAGAAAGTTTACAGAGATTTGAGTGAGTAGACAATTATGTATTTTGGTTCCAGCACTTGACTCTGGCAAAGATTTTTTTTTTTAATTGAAATATACTTATGATAAAATGCTGTGCCAAAATACAGTTATATGGAGCAAAAAAAAAAATGATATATTGAGAATTTCCAGAAGATACAGTTGGCAATAAGAAAATGTACAAATGGCAGAGAAGGTGCTGGCATTTGTCTTCAGATGATGTGTATTTGGCAGTGAGTCTCTGGTGATGGGTAACTATAAATTTGAAGTTTCCCAGGGGTATTTGATCATGGCAAGTGGAGTAAGAGTAACTCAGTTACAGAACTGGAAACCTATGCTTATGTCACGTAAATATTGTGCTCGGAAATATCTAAATAAAAAGATGGAATTCACATCTAAGCAGCAAAAAATGTTTTCTGTTTGAATGGGAAAAATAAGGTGTGTGAAGAAAGTTCTGAATTCTTTTAGTTTTTCTGAAAATTAATTGCACAGGGTTGTCACAGTTTGTTCCAGTTGATCTCCCCTTAATATGAACCTATTGTCTGAAGTTCTACTAAATCTGCTAGGTGTATTTTTAATTTCTTGGAATACTTACAGAAATATTCAAATGTTTTCTTTCCTTGAATCTGTTGCTTTAATTCTCGGTGGAATATGAGTGAATGCCAGCACAAGTCTTAGTTTCTGTACCACAACCTAGGACTTGAAGCTATTTTAAGAAATACCTTGTTTATGTTTGTCCTAGTTAAACACCTCTGGAGATTGTGTGGTTATGTTCTAGGAAACCAGTGCAGAGCTTTAACTGGAACTCACAGCTCTCATCCGAGACTGAGTCTAGCTTTGTGATGTGACTTCTGCCTCTGCCTATGGTTTCCATGTGCACATGTGAAACAACCTGGATTGGTGTGAGCAGTAAACTGTCCTCGAATGTAAAAATCCCATCTCACTGGACTAGCAATCTGCTAGGGAAAATAGTACTTGGGCTTTTTATGAGGACTGCAAATTGTGCTGCTGCTGATGTACTTGGGAAGCTGAAGTATTGAGAGTTTAAGAACATAAGAACCAACACACTTTTTACCCCACTCTTTACTGTTCACTACTAAGAATACTCTCATCTCTGATCTGGTTGCCTGGTCCTAGACAAGCCCGTCTCTTTTACTAGAACTCTGATTTTAATTTTATTTTTTTAATTCTTTCAGTTAGCAGACTTGAGGAGAGGGAGGCAGAACTCAAGAAAGAATACAATGCACTTCATTCAAGACATACAGAGGTAGGTTGTTATGCCAAGATGAATTCCAGGGTATCTGTAAAAACGTAGATCTGTGGAAAACTTGGTGTTGTGAGCAATTGGGAAAATGACTGGATGTTTTGGTTTATTCACTGATGCTTGGATGTTTGTATTGCTAATGTTAGTTGTAACCAGGCTTCATTTGGCTGTGTAGTTTTCCTCATTCACATCTAAGTGTCTGTTTATCTATGTAGGTTTGGTTACAAGTTTGTCAATTTTCTAGCTTTGTCAGATATTCAGAAGTTTTAAAAAATGTGACTTTGCTTTTTCATATTTCAAAGGCAGTTCTTTAAAGCACACTAACAAACTTCAAACAAATAGAAATGAAGTTGCAATCTCAGTACTCTTTCCAGCAGTTTTCTGTATTGGTTTTACTTGTACCATTGAAGGAACAAGAACCTTCAAAAACTGGCCTCCTGCTGAGATTCGTGATTAAAAGAAATCTCTGCCATGTTTATTGATAGCTGTTGAAAACCGTATGTGCTAATGAAGATGGGACAAGTTTGACTTTGTTAAACTAAATAAGAGTTCCACTTTTAAAGTGGGTTCTAGAGCATAAAGGGCCTTGCAATACTTTGATTTTTCGTAGGAGGTTGTCTTTCCCATGCTAGTTACTGCCTAACTAGTATACTTGCTTTAGTGAGGAAATTGCTAGGTTCTCTGAATAATCCTGATTAATCTGAAGTTCCAGTTTTGAGCACAGTCCTTCCTCTGATTGCTTTGCCTTTGTTTGAAAGGTCAGCTGGTTTTAGATCATCACTAACAAAGAGGGGAATGCAATACTGACTGTTCCTAATTCAAAAGACCACATGTGGGGGAAGGGAAAGCGAATACAGATGTCAGACTTGGTTACCTTTGATGCTTCCTTAGCAATCTTAAGATGAGTGTGTTGTACTGACAACAGCTGAACCACAACCGGCTTGTAGCTCTTGAGTATTGCGTGACAAGACTTCTGCAGCTCTTAAATAAAAATATTCGTGTAATTACTGAAATCCTAATGTATTTAGGATCATGTTTGTTACTAAATAGTTGCTTTAAAATACTGCATCCACTGAAAACTGAAAATTAAATAAAAGGAGAAGTGACAAAGCTTAATGCTGCCCACCTAAGTTTTACATCTTTCTGAATTGGAAGTACTTGAGTACTGTCTGCTTGCAAAGTTTTGGTTTATTTTAGTTAGAACCTATGGATACTATCACAGTAGAAATGGCACAGGTTTTTATTGAATCCTGTTTTGCAGAGTTCAAGATAACTGAATGTATTGGGCACCATTAATTTAATGAAATGCTAATGAAATGTTCTAAATATCTTTTTATGTAGGTTTTGCTCCAAAATGGACAACAACCTCTACTGGTTTGATTCTAATTTATTAAATGCTTTTACATCTTAAATTCACTTTCTTTGGTGTAGGGAGAGGTGTTTCCTTGGGCTTTATTATTACTGAGGTGGCTATGTCCTTTCTTCATAAAGAAATCTGTTGCAGTGCAACATGGTATATTCATACCTCTATGCTCCTCAAATCAGGTCTCATGTTTTCTGTGCCCCTTCCTTTCAGCATGTTTACTTCCTTCTTTCTTTGTTTCCCAGTATCAGCATTTTTTTCCCCTTTTAAATGTTGCACCTCTCCCTTTGTTACATACCTTCTAAAACAAATAAGCTTAGGTTATTTCTGGATTTGTCTATGCAGATTTTGGTTTCTTGTATATTCAAGATAGGACATGAAGAGTTGATGGAGTAATGGATTTTTGGGTTGCAAAGGCTAAGCTCTGGGCTGGGAACTAAGGGCAAAGAATAGCTACCAGGAGTGGGATCATTTATAAAAGGCTGTGAGCCTTTATAACAACTGCATGAATAACCTCAGGAAGTTAACTAGATACTCCTTATCTTCATTTGCAAAGACATTTTTGAGCACGGTGAAGGAGACCATTGTAAATCTTGCAGAGTATGAACTTCCTGATGTACCTGGCTTTAGTCACAGGCTGTCTTGGGTCAGCACTTTAATGCTGGTGTCTGGTGTGTTTAAGACTCACGGACTGAAATCCCTGGGAACTGGAAAGGAATGTCTGATAATAGTGTCCGTCTTCCCCCATCCCCTTTGTGTTTTCCTGCTTCCCTTTCTCCCAATGAATTATAGTGTGTTAGATCTGTGTAGTAACTTTTTTCTTATAAAACAAGATATTTTGGCAAATATCCAAGCTACTTTATGCATTTAGTTATCAGGTTTATTGGCTTAAGTACTGCTATCACAATACTTGTTTCTGAAACCTTTCCTACTTGCATGTTTTTCTAGGAGGAATACTTTTCCATCTGAATCAGCTTCACCATTGTCTTTGCAAGTGATCCATCTTTGGTACTTACTGAAATGGCAGTTGTTTTTCTTTGAATTTACCAAATAATGAACAGAGCATTAGAAAGATATATATATATAGCTCCAACATGTTGGCAGTGATTACTTTGACAGATGTCATGTTGAAGATGTGACTTGTGCTTTTTCTGCAGTCTTTAATTTCTAGCAATTTTTCTCTATTCTGCCCATCTTTGGTATTTGCTTCCCTACAATCCTCCCCTTATTCTTTAATTTGAAGCTTAGTATTTCAGACTTGGATGCCTTTCTCTTCCAACTCTTGACTTCACTGAGGCTGTGTAGCCGTGTCCTCTCTCAGCAATAACCCTGCCTGCCTCTTCGCTGGAGACCACTGCCCTGCAAGCTCACTGGCTCAGCAGCCCATTGCAATTTTATCTCAACAGTTTGAGCCAAAATGGACAAAGACCTACTGAAACTGATTAAGGCATGGAAAGTTACACCAGTGATGTGATGTGACCCAGGGAACTGAATCCCTCACCTGCAGTGTCTTGTGATGAGTACTGGGAGTGCTCCTTGGAGCTCAGCCTGCCAGAGAACAGGGCTCTGCATTGCAGCTCCAGGGCACCAGCCTGCCTGAGCAACAAGGTGTCTTTGCAGCTGCAGGGCCAGCAGGGCTGCCTCCACTTCTTAAAGCTCTGGGAAGAGGATTTAGCCTTCTTCAGCCTTCTGTTAAGTTAGCCTCTGTCTTTCTTGCTGTTCTGTGTAGGGTAGGAGATGAGCTGATGGGTGTGAGTAGAATATATCCCCTTAAGCTTCCTCCCTGGGTAAGTCTGTGCTTGAGCTAACTGGCTTGATTTTAAATGGATTAGGGTATGATAACCTGAGCAGTTGAGTTGGCATATTGAAAAGTGGATTATAGCTGGACATTTCTAGCAGATAGTGAAGAGGATAAGGTGTTTGGTCAGAACAGAACATATGAATGCAGCCTGAAGGTGTTCTTGCATCCCATGTCAATCCCCTGCGTAGTTAACATGCTCTGGTCCCTTGTCTTTCCTCTGCTTGCAGTGTATTTTGATCTTGTGCTAATCACCTTCTGTTCAATACTCAGAATAGGTGAGCAATAAGGCAGTATGCTGCAGTTCCTGAATTTGAACTTCTGGAATCTAACTATGCAAAGTCTCATTTCCATCTTTCTCTGGCTGTAAAGGACCAGTTGCAGGAAATGATAATCCAACCACAAGGACAGTACACTAGAAAGTTGAATGGTTGACAGTGGTCTAATGAAAACAATCTTTGGACCTTTGCTCTATAGACTTTTAGACTACAGAAAGGAGTTTTGTTACTTGGTTTTAGCTTTTATCTCAAATACTGGTCAGCTTGGTAGAAAATTTACTTGTTATATTGCCTGTATAAAAGCCTTTGCTGCAAAGAGATGATGCGTTCCTGGCAGTGACTCTTTCAGAGCAAACCCCCTGAGTAGGAGGTAAAGGGTCTTATTTTCTTTTTCTGCATAGTTCATGGGGCACACTTCATAACTATGATACTGGCTTTTTAAAGGCTTGCAGACTGTTCCATGTTTACTACTCAGTTGGGAAACTGAGGCAAAGCAATTACTTTAGCATCTACTTGAGAGGTGACTAAGACCAGTGGCACTTTTCTGCACAGGTTTCCAATATAAAACTTTTTTTTTCTGTTTAAAGAAGTGATTCTTTTTATCCTTTGGGAAACACAAGGCTAAGATGGTT
>NW_010287560.1:21836-67425 GCF_000700745.2 Antrostomus carolinensis
TTTAATGAAGCATAATTGGGCCATGGAAGTTTCTCAGTGTTTTGCGCTGATACAATGTGACAGAACAGTGAGCCTGTCTCTGGCATTGGGAATGTACTTTGTCACGTTCATTTGGATAAACAGATATCCCCAGCAAGTCCATGTATAGGGAAACGGGACAAGAAAGCTAAGCAGAGATGTCCAGTTACAATTTTGACTAAGCATGGGTACCAGTCGTAGTGTTTTTGAGATTAGACTTTAAGTGTCTGTTCAAGCAAATAGTTTTTCTAGAGCCTTATGCTAAGCATTAACAGCTTGATGTATAAAGCCTGGATTTAACATCTTTAGGTAGTGTTGTAGCTGCCAGTAACCTCATTTTATAGGTGCATAAAGATGCTTCAAGCTTCTCAAGTGGGAATGATGCTTTTACTTAGGTGACAAGCTCACCACAAATCTTTAGAGATAAAAGGTAGTTACATGGAAGTATGTTTAGGACTTTTGTACTGAATCAAGGAGATTCTAGAAATGCCTATTAACTTAATAAATCTAGATTATGTGGGACACAGAAAGATCTATATATACACAGTTGGTCAGACATTCCCAAAGGGAGGAGCCGCTTGTGCCAAACCTGATTGGATCTGCAGGATGAACAGCGAGGGCTGTAGCACAGAGCCTGGTCTGACAGCGAAAGAATTGCTAAAACCTATCCTGGGGGAGTTAAAGCATTGACACAAAAAGGAAGGAGGAGTGAAAGAGAAAGGAAGGTGTAAAGGAGATGCTCTCAACCTGGTTAAGGAAAAGGTGCAGGTAACAATAACCACAACATGGTGTATAGACACTTTTGTTTGTAACAAGAAGTATCAGGCTCGTGTACACTGGGAGCGGTTGTATTTGTACGAGTAGCAACAGGCACTAGAGACAGGATGTTCATTGTCTTGCACTGAATGCTGAAGCTTAACATGTAGAAAAACCTGTAACACTTTCTACAGTTGCAGAACACGTGCTGTATGAGGAAATGAATCTGAGTATTTTTTGAGGTGGAAAGACACTGTGTTGCTGTCACCTGCATTCGAAGGGAATGACTTTCATATTCATGCTGTAATGTCTTCAGAAGCTCATTATGGTCAGTTTTTACATGTTGTGCCTTAAAGTGAGCTAACACTTAAATTGTGAAATGCTGTTAACTACATAAGGTAATTCTTCTAAGTTCCAAGTTTATTTTTAATCCCCTCAGCTAATGGTAATTGAGCAATATATTTAATTACAACAATGCTGAAGTGATAAGTATTTATGATGTCTTCCTTGAAACAACTGGTCATATTCAGAATACTTGTGGACTTTAGGGGCAGCAAGGTGAACTGTCAGTAGTAAAAAGGTTATGGATGATTAAATATTCACTGCAACTTTTATTGAAGAGAAGGGTAGTAGATGTAGTCCTTTATTTATCATCCATCCTTTAGTGTAACTTTGGTAAGAGTTGTGCTGAGTAGAGAGCAATTAAATCAATTTAAGTCTATTTTTAAGTTGTCAGTAATACTAAAACTTTTCTTTGGATAGCTGAGTCATCTCAAAACACAGTAAAACTTTTAATCAGATTTTGAGCACTGAGAATTCTAGTGCATTAATTCATTAGACTTTAGGTTTGGATCAGAATGGCACTTCAAGGATATGCTGAGACTTGGAGTAATTTAAATTGAAAAGATCTCCAGAGGTCATCTGGTTCAAATATCAATGGTTTTGGAGGGAGTCTTCAAAATTTTATTGTAGGTGAGCAGTTACAGTGAGCTAACTTCCCAATAAGCTACAGTATTTAATTTATTACTTCAACCTTTTGATAAACTGATTTCTAGAAGGTGAGAATCCATGCACTATGTCTCGTGGCTTACAGCACCAGCTGTGTAGTTCCTCTGTCCCATGGGTGGGTAGGGAGGGAGGGTGAGAAACTTTGCTCCTTGTGGACAATATTCCAATATTGTCAGCTTTTATCCTTGGAACCCTGGATCCAGGCAGCGTATGGGCTTTACATAGTGGTACCACTGTTTTACTGGTATTTGGGACGCCACAGGCATTTATAACCTGGAGAAACTGTTGATCTGTGGAGAAATTGCCATGCTATATTACACATGCACATAGAATCATGTGATTCTGTGATTCTGAATTGCCATGCTGCACATGCACATGATGCACACTTGGTTTTTCATCTTATTTTTGTGTTTCCTATAGCTCATGCACTTTATGCTGTAGTATGTGACCCAAAGATTTGCTTATCTTACTATCAGCATCATTTTCATTCGCAGAACAATTCTGAACTTATATAATCCTTTAAATTGACCTGCCCTCTAGTCTCTGTATGTGGGTAATAAATATGATGAGACATTTCAGTAAACAAAAGAATAGACTGAGGGGAGGGAAGAAAGTAGGTTAAACCATGTACTTTGCAAAACATGAAAGCTGTGTGGGTTTTACTGACCCTACTCTTTTTTTCCCCCATGTGTTCGTTGTTCCCTGGAAAGGTACTGGTTACACAGCTTCTGTTCACTAGCTAAAAACTGCACAGATGTTCTCTTTAAAATTTTTCTTTGAGAAACCAATTGATGTGCTACAATTGGAAGTGTTTGCAGGCAGGTCAGCTTCTTTTCAGTAGTATCTCCCTCCCATGAGGGGGATACGTGAACAGGATACAGAATGGTCTAATGTGCATTTCAAAGTTATGCATTGAGGTTTTTTCCCTGGAATTTCTAAATTAATTTGGATTATAATAAACTTATTGTGTAAAATTATGCACAAAATCCATTGGAACACCTAATTTTGATTGCTTGGTGGAAAGAGAAAAACCAAGAAATGTGAATAGTTGAAGGTGGAGCTTTCAACTCTTTTGATTGCTTCTGTGTGTGAGCAAGCATTAAATAAAATTCAGAAAGCAAATCAGGTGGTCCTAAAACACTGCATTTGTATCGTTTTGTTGGAGTATAAATTTTGTAAGCTTTTGACAGCAGTTAAAGTATATTATGTAATGTTTCTCTAAAAATAGCAAGGTTTTTTTTCCCCTGGTCTGAATTATATTAATTAGTTCAGGTGAATGCTGGGAAAACCAGGATCTGTGTGTAACAAGTATTTACCATATAAATTACTGATTTTTAGACCATCCATCAGGATATCTTAAGCCAGTTCGTTCTACCAAAAAATCTCTGACTAAGAGTATATTTATATATAGCTAATGCTGGTGAGCAGTGTTTGTGGAGAAGCTGATGTTAACTGATGTTAGGAGCATCTGAAGTCCCAGCTTACTGGCACTGGACACATCAGCCCTGACTTGAAAGTAACACGTAGGTGTAGATTTCCAGGTCCTGCTGAGTTCAGTCCTGATGGATACAACTGTCCTCAAGATAAAAGGTTATGTGATATTGGTTGTACAAACGCCCGTTAATAACACTGTATTAAAAGTGTGTGTATACCCTTTCTAGAACAGCAGAAGAAATTACAATTTTACAGAAGAAGTTTTTTTTTCCTAGAAGAGGCCTTTGAGATGTGGCCTGAATATGCCTCAGGACAGTACACTAAATTCTTCTGCAGTACACCTGATTTCTTTCTTTCTTTTTCTTTTCCCCCTTTTTTTTTTTGTTTGGGTTTTGGGAGGTTTTTTTGTTTCTTTTTTTTCATTCCAAATGCCCTGTTCATCTTTGAATGTGAGTGCAGGAAAAAAAATGCTAAAAATATCAAATGTCATGTAGGCTTCTCTTCAGGCTTTCCCAGTTTTCATTTGAAAGACTTGTATCCAAATTAACCTTTTGGAGCAATGCAGACATACCTCTCCCTACTTCTCCCTGCACATCCTGGATCAGTTACATCTGAGTAGCATCATCCTTTGGCTGATTGGAATCAGGCTTCATTAAATAAGTCATGACTGCAGGCGTCAGCATGTTGGCCTGTGGCTGTCTGTCTTCAAAGAAAGTGAGCAAAGAAGCAAAGCTCTTCTCGAGTGCTAAAAATTCGCTGGCACCTGGTCCTTTTATGAGATGTCAGTCTAGATAATTTAAAATCAGAGCTTTCTGTATTCTCTATAAGTGAACTTAAATTTATTTGGACGTTGGGAGAAAAAAGAGGAGAGATGCTGGCTTTGTATTTCTCTCTATAGAAATAATCTGATTCTTCATTTGTAGATTCATTATGTTTAATATTTGAGGTGCATATTGCCTGACCTTTGCAGTTCTTTGCAGTTGGGCTATAGCAAAATGTGTTGTGTGTCATGTCGTAAAGTTTAATATCTGTTGGACATCTGCATATCTGTTAAACAGCCTCTGAAATGGATTTGAACATGGCACTTCTGAACATGAGTTCAAAACTCATTTGTAATATCATATACACTTTGTGTGCCCTTAGGATGTTTCCTGTGCATGAATGCACAAGTAAGCTCTCCAATTTTTTTTTATTTATTGTGGGCTTCTCTCCTGGTTTGTGGTTTTACACACTGTATAATTTTGTTTCTTTCTTTATTTCTTTAATGTTTCTGAGTGCTTTTACTATTTTTAGCATTACAGGGGAAGGTTATATTGTGTTGGCCAAGAATTACACAGTTGTAGTAAAAATAAAAGATATTAAATATTTCTTGCTGTTTCTCTTGTCATTTTAAACAGATGATTCACAATTATATGGAGCACTTGGAAAGAACCAAACTTCATCAGCTAACAGGGGGTGATCAGCTAGAATCCACAACACACAGTAGAATTAGGTAAGCTATTTATTATGCTCTCACTCTGAAATGAAAGAAAAAAATCCATTCATTTGTCTTTGCAAGACTTTGTTCTTTAATCCTACAACAACGGTTCGGCTGAATCAGAAAGATTTGTTGTATGATTGGAATGCAGTAAGAGAATAGGGTAGAAATCAGTAGAAAGAGGTTTTTGCTGTTGTACTGCTAAACATTGAGATATACTTTGTGCATTAGTCTTGACCAATTTCACCTTTTTTGAGTGTTTGCATCCAGGTAGGCAGGGAAAATGTCAGCAGCTGTCCCAAAATAATTGATATCTGCCATTGCTTTGTGCACAGGTCGATGAAGGTGCGTATCGTGGTACCCATTTGTTCTAAGGGCTTGGTGTGAATGTATTATGCAGATTTTGAAGCTTTCTAGCCTATGAACTCTGCGTGGAAGGAGGGGAGAATAACTCCAGGGCTGGCTGTGTCTCTGCGTCGCTGCATAGATGCTGCGAGGAGCCCGGCAGTTCCCGGCGCGAGGGGGAGGAGAGCGGTGATGTCATTGCTCTGGAGCTGCTGCAGAAGAGTGGAAAGCTGCTGCTGATGGCATTGTTTTTGTGGCAGCGGCTGAATGACAGACTTTGCCTACAAAGATACACCCTCGGCCCCTCTGTAGCCTTCTTGGTTCCGGCGTTTCACCATGCCAGCGCAGCGCCATGAATCCTGGATGCATGCTGCTATTTGTGTTTGGCTTCGTTGGCGGGGCGGTGGTCATTAATTCTGCTATCTTGGTGTCTCTCTCGGTTTTGCTGCTTGTGCACTTTTCTATTTCTACTGGTGTGCCAGCTCTGACGCAGAACCTACCAAGGATACTCAGGTACTCTGACCTACTGAACCTTGGCTTCATGTACTCTTGCTTTTTCTCTGCTTTCTGCTTTCTTTACAAAGAGAAAGAGCAAGGATCAATTAGAAATGTAAATTGTACCTGAATTTCAAATTATTTTGCAAACATAATATTGGAATGGAATATGGCAATGTAATTTTTTATTATACACTCAAATTCCATTACCTTTTATTTAAGCAAGTACAAGGTCAGTTTATGTTTTTTGTTTGGTTTTTTTTTTTTTGAAAGCTATTACATTGGATTACTATAACCTGCAAAAAAACCTGTGATGTTAATGTGGGTAAAGCTCATGTTCAGTGTATTGTCAGGTACTTGGCTGATCTTGTATAGCCATAAATGTATGCCATCTGAGGCCTTGTACTGTTAAATTTCACTCCTTTTTTTTAATCAGTTACGTAGGATCAGTTAATAAATGGTCTGCTGAAAAAAAAAACAAACCAGTAATTACTTGATCGCATTATTTTTTAAAAAAATCTGATTATTGGTTGGTGGGAAAAAAAAATCTTTCATTATTTAAGCATTAGAGTTCTTAATGCCTATTCACTATTGTTCAGCCAAATGTTATCCTCTCCTCTTTTTCTATAGTTGTATGGCAAGCTGCCAACTCTGTCTGTCCCCCCCTCAAGTTATGTTCTGTGTGTCCTAGT
This sequence comes from Antrostomus carolinensis, assembly GCF_000700745.2. Classification (NCBI taxonomy): domain Eukaryota; kingdom Metazoa; phylum Chordata; class Aves; order Caprimulgiformes; family Caprimulgidae; genus Antrostomus; species Antrostomus carolinensis. The sequence continues at coordinate 28,062 of NW_010287560.1, forward strand.
TGCCTGGAGCAGTAACAGAGATGTATTAGAATATTGTGACCAAAAGTAATCTTGACATGTTTTAGTACTGTAATTACAAATGTAAAACAGCTGGAAAAGTTTTAAAATGTAGCTTTCTAATCTGAAAGCTTGACATACTTTAATTGTGGTTATAAATTTCATAGTAAACTTTATTTTAAAAGGGAAAAATGCTGGAAAATAGTGTTCTCTAAGAGCTATGTGACTTTTTCTCCTTAATACATGGTGCATGTAGGCTTTCTGTGGTAGTTTGCTTTTAACTTGGGTCTCTGAGCACAGAAGGGTTATTCTGGAGGTTTGAAGCCAATCAATAGATAAAAGAAATACCAATTATTAATAACTGATAATAAATGTGTATGAATATTTAAATATAAAGAAATAAAATAAATTTAAAGTGTAACTCTGTAGACTGATCTACTTAATAAGGCTGTGTTTCTTTAAAAGCAGGGAAAAAACAGACTCAAAATAAATAACCCCCAACTTTAAAAAAGGCAAAGCAAAATATTATACTGCGTATTCAATAACTTCTATTAGATTTTTTTTTTTTTAAATATATTTAAATAGTCAGATGGTTTAAGTAATAGTTTTTTTTGTAATGTGCTTTTGCTCCCCTGGAGAATATTTAATGGTTTTGAGGGGTTTTGGGAAGCAATGCTTTTTCTCTTACATAGTAATTTGTTTTAGGAATTACAGGATTTGGAATTCAGTTCCTTAGTCTCTTACTCATTTAAAAATATAAAAATAAAGGGTGAAGGAATCTAATCGTAGAAGAATTTTTTCAATTTTTTTAATACTAGTTGGATTTTAGAACAGAGCATCTGGTTGCTTATCCTAAAGGTTCCTGTAAATGCTTCAATACATCATTTCAGAATATTAGTTTAGGCTTTTAAAACATGTGCCTGCATTCTTACTGTAGTATTTTCACATATTTGTTGGGGGAGTAGAAAGGGTTCTTTGCTTTCTGGTCAACAGCTAGTGAAGTGAGTTGAAATTCCTTCAGCCTATTCAAATACCTTCTTTTAATGCAGATGTTCATCTAATAGCCTTCATCCTCAAAACAAGTGCCCTTTTCAACCTTCAGTGGCTGTGTAGTCCTGCAGGGCACCTGAGCTGTGTGTTAGCACATCAAAATGGGTTCACTAGAAAATTTATTTAAAACTATTCTGCAAAAAAGCAAATGTCAGTTGAGAACTTTTTTTTTGGGGGGGGGGGGGGGGGGGGCGGCTGCTCATTTTGTTTAAATTCTTTCTTCTGAAGACTGCAAAGAAGATCAGCTTTGTGGCATATCCTGCGAGTAAGCAAATCTGCTCTGGAGCACTGCTCGGGAGGCGTGTTCCGCAGGGAAGGGCCCCTCACAAAGCCCGCTTTATCGCTGCCTTGCTTTGCCACTGAACGGCAGCTTTTCTTTCCTTTTTGTTGCTGGACTTCTTAACCAATGAAATGGTTTCAGTCTGTCTTTTAACATAATCAAAGCTTATGTGGTATGTCTTTTGTTCCCCGCACACATTAGAGTTGTGGGAAATCTAAAGAAAAGCAGAACCTGTTACAATAGAGGGAATGGTCAGAATCAAGTTCTGTTCAGTTCTGTGGCTATTTTTCATGAAGATTTTTCAGCACAGTTAGTTTACAGATGCTGGGACAGTATCTGATGCTTTTTATGTTGTAACCCTGACTGATTTTGCTTTCCTTTCTTTGTTGCCTACTTTACTCTGCTAAACTGCTTCTAAATTAACAATATAACTTGGAATAATATTTATGAAAGGCCAAGGTATGAGCAATGCGAGAATTAGTTGCAAAGATTTTTGTGAGGGGTAACATCTTTGTACACCTGTACTGGAAGGGTTCATGACAATTAAAATTGTTTACTCTTCAAACATCGTTTTTCTTTAGCAATGTAAAACTTACCAAAAGGAGTTTACTGCTTAATTGCTAAATACAATCCCTTCTTGACTACCTTTTTTTCCTAAGTAAATAAAACAAAAAAACCCGACAAAAACCCCACAGAAATACTTAGCTTTTCCTTTTGTTTTTCAACATTCCCTTTCATATTTTCGCATATTAACTTCTATACAGCTACTAATTCTGCACAGAATTCCACCTAGGTTATGTTTAATTTGTGAAAAGCTATGCAAAAGAAATTCTATGTGGTTGTGATTTGATTTCTATAATGCTAGAATGTGAGATCCCTTCTAACTCACAACATTCTGTGATTCTATGAAATCTTAATATTTTGTCTGGATTGTCTCTGCAGGGGTACTTACAGGTGATACTTTCATAAGAAGCATAATTTTCTGCCTTCACATGTGCACACTTTCATGTTCTGTCTTTATTATACTTAAAGTTGTGCTAGTTGATTACAGGCCTTTTTTTCTGTATGTCATTGTTCTGACTGAACAAATACTTTGCTTTATCTCAATTCTATGCCCGGCTGATACTTTTCCTTTTCAGGGCTGGCTGTAGCATCCTGTGAGTTGTGTTCTGCCCAATGTTTTTTGTCTCTTGCTAGCAGGAAGAATTAATCTTTTTGTTCACTGATCACACTACTGACAGCAAGATTGACTCGGGGATTTTTTTTTTTTTTTTTTTTTTATGTGAAGCTTTGGAATTTCCAAATGTTGTTTGCAGTAGAGAAGTGATCAAGACAGCAGAGATGGGAGAGCAGCTTTAGGGTGAAGTGGAGTGCTAAACTGGTTTTTTTTGGTTGAAACTACACAGTTTTTGGCTGGGCTAGTTTTAACATCAGTAATTCCTTGACCCAGTTTTTTTAGTTATACAAATCCATGTAATTCATGTCATCTTCAGAAGAAAAATACCATAAATTTTATGGAGTTGGACTTTAAGCTGATTGTTTACAACTTTCATAAGTGCCTCAGTTAATGATTTAGCTGTTGACTGTTGTAGAAGTTATGTGGTAGTGCATCTTGCAAAAAAAAAAGGTACAAAATTATATTTTTAAGAGTAGTTACTGAAAACTGTAATTTAGTCTGAAATAAGGAAACATTTTCATCTTACACTACTATTGGTGTTCCACTTATGTAAAACTTGTTTACTATAGACTAGCTTTAGTGCAATCAATAACTGCTGCCTAAAGGCATGGAATAGACTATTTGTAATTAAATAATGTGAAAAGAGGAATTATGTGCTGTAATACAAAATATGTACAGCGCGTTGTATATTTAATAGAGAGTAGTGTATAAATGTTTGAACCTATTATTTTACCACTTCCCTGCTGATTTCAAAGACCTACATGAAAATAAACTGTGTGACATCTGAAATGGCTGATGAAACTTGTCTCTCTTTCAAACAGAAAGGAGCGTCCGATATCACTGGGCATATTCCCGTTACCTCCAGGAGATGCACTACTTACACCTGAAACTCAGAGAGAAGCTGGAGAAACGCCTGGGTCAGAGCACTGGAAATTCCATGAGCTAAGCCAGCCACGGTCCCACACAAGCCTAAAGGTGAGCACTCAGCTCGGCTCCCTTGTGTGTTAGGACAAACTCCCATAAACAGGTTACAGATCCTTGGTGGGAGAAAAAGCAAGTTGAAGGGGAGGAGGGAAAACCCTAAATCATCCTCATATGAGCCAAGTGTGTTACTTGCTCATTAGCTTTGAGGGAACTTATTTACTGGAAGAAATGGAGTTTGAGTTGCATATTCCAAATGAATAGTAATAGAGGCTAGTTCTCCTCATACTCACAGGAGTGGGTTTTTTCTTTCTGATTAAAGACTCTTTCCAAAGGTCAGTCACTTGTTCTTTACACGCTAGATATGTAACTAGATGGTGCAAATAGGTCTGCTGATTTAATATCCTTTTGGAAGGAAAGCTTTGATTGCTACACAGGCAGTACTCTTAACATAGTCTCTGCCTACTATCAGGCGTGTAGCGTAGGTATACCACAGAGTTGAGAATGACCTAAGAGTCCTAAATTAGCCTGTGATTATGATTTCCCTTGCATGTAGCTTGGCTATAATTCTTGCAATTGTTCTGTGTTCCAACAGTGAGAGGGTGGCATAGAACAAGCTGCAGAAATGGAAAAACGGGGGAGTGGTGTTGGAGTGTGATGGATCTGGCAGTCGGGACGAGGGTGCACGAACAGTGCAGTGGGAGGAGGGATCTGCAGGGGGAAGAACTCCAGAATGTGTAAAGCCTCCCTCGATCTTTATGTTGATGAGGTTTTTTAGAAGACTGTGGATGTACAGTTATTTTGGTAAAGCCATACAGCTGAGGGGAATTTCCTCCTAAGTGAACTTAATACCTAGCAGAGGAATATTAAACTGGTAAGAATTAAAAAAAAACCCTATTCAGACATAATAGGAACCCAGACTTTTTTGTTTGCATAGAGGTCATATGGAGATAATGGGAAATGTAAGGAAAGGTTAATTTTAAAAATATCAAAGTTGACAACAGGAGTTTGGATCTAAAAATTTTTCACATAACAAACTCTTGTCTAGGACCATTTTTGGATCTTAAATTTCTTCTATTCCCATTGTCTTGTGTCAGTTAACATTAATAAATTGTCAGACTTTAGGAGACCTGACTGAAATAAACTTAAAAGTTATGACTAAGAGTAAGTGGAGATGAGGTGTAAAGGGAAGGCTCTTGATTCCATTGTATCTTCTCAGAAAATTATATTGATTATTATATATTGTCAAAATAGGCTTCTTGTTATAATTCTTCTAAAAATAATGCACTGCTAAAAGAGAACCTGCAAAACAGCACAGACTGTAATTTTTCAAACCTGGTTAGTCGGAGTAAGTTCCTTAAATCCAAAGCAGCATCTTTGCTTTTTAACTGCAAATGTAAAGTACTTCTGAAGTGAACTTATTGAATAACGTGATACATTGAAGTCATAACCAGAATGTGAAACTTTTTTCCCTAATACTTTTATTTCCTCTAAATACTTTTAACATCAAGTATAAGGCACAAGCAAGATTCTGCTGCTTTCAGGCATCTGTCTTCACATGAGCATTTCATTAATGATCAGTGTTTCCTCTAAAAGTATCACAAAGAGTAGGTGTCAGGGAGAAATCCAGATTAAAAAGACTGGGTATCCTGTAGCTTGTATGGCAGTGACATTGCTGGATATCATTGTAAGACAACATACAATTATGTACCATTCATTCTCTTCTGCTTATTTCTGCAAAGCATTACAGATGAGCTGCTATTTCTTCAGATTTAATTATCTAGTTTTTAAACTAGTTTTTCTTTTTTCAGGAAAAGTTTTTCGGCAACATTGCCAAAAAAGTCAGATTTGCTAAGTCAACACAGCATTAGATATTTTGATTAATTCATTGTCACTTAATGGAATTGTATTTAATTTTCATTAGTTCCAGAACAAACATTCATAATAGTTTAATCAGTATAGTTTCCAAGAGTTAGCTAAAAAAAAAAATTACAGTACATCATGAACTCAGAAATATAAAATAGATGAGATTATTTGAAATTCCTTTAAGGAAAGGACCATTTTCTTCATTGTTTTCTCTTGTGCTGTCAAGCTGTTTTTCTTGAGCTTTGTGTGTGAAAGTCAGTGATCAAACTGTGCTGCATCAGTTAGTGAATGCTTTTGGAATACAAAGATGTAGAAATGTTTGAACAGAGCCAGCAGCTCTGTTGTGGTTTTCTTCCCTGTTTGTGTGAACTCCAGATTCCCTTGGTAAAGGATACCATTTCCTCCCTTCTGTATCTGCTTGCTGAAGTGTAAATCCAGCGGCTGAACTTCACCAATTCAAAAGGCAACTGGCTAAATTGTGTAGCTTTTTTCTTTTATTTTGGACATGACATATCTCTTAAACTCTTTCATATGTTGGTTTTGTTGCCTTGTATAACTATGGGTAAGTGTATATGTTTTATTCTTTTAGAGGTGTCTGTTAGTTGACTATATTTCTGAATAATTTCATCCAAATATATGAATAATTGATTATTTGGGAATTTACTAAAAAAGGATGAAAACTGGAAGTAAATGGTAGGCAGGTCTTGAAAGTGCTGAATTTTGTCTCTAGAACTTGCACATTCCATGTGGGGATGTCACTATAGGATGCAAGATTTGCACTTACGCTGATATACATAAATGTGTTTTCCTCCCTGCCCACAAAAATTAAAATTGTATCTTTCCAGGAAGTTCCAAAAGTAAAAATTTAGAAATTACAATACTTCGCAATCTTAGCTAAGTACAAATGAGAGAATGTGTGTCTATATGCAGAGCTCTCTTGGGTTTTTTTTGATAACTTTAAAATTCAGTTTCACTTCCTTCTCAAAAAGGGTTGTTAGCAGTACGATGAAGCAGTTCATGCTTCACAAAATCTAAACTTAATTCTTGACGAGTTTAGGTTTCCTGAGCTAACAGATATGTTCTCTTTAAATGTCACAGACTAGTCTGGGAGCCTTCTTTCACCTCTGATTCCCAAACAAACCCTAAAAGAACTTTTTATCAAAACTTGCCATCCTGCCTTCCTTTTGCACATACCAGCCTCAGTGTTGGATCTTGGTTTTTCCCAAGGAGACTCCTCTAATGCTATAAGCTAGAAAATATTGACCTAAACAGACCAATTTGTTTCCATATCTGCAGTGAGATCTTGTTTGCTGTTAAGTGCTATTTAAGTCATTGTCAAGATGTCTAGATGCTGGTGCAGCTGTGGTCATGAGTGAGGAGTGAAATGTGAATGAAAGGAGACAAGGGCTCCCAGAAAAGTATTATTAGTATTATCAGGTAGTATCCTGTAGTTATATCAAACACAGTCCAGCCTGCCCTCAAACACAGTGCCTGCTGCAGGCCTGTCCTAGTTCATTGTGGTTCTTCATGCAATATCACTGTAATGTAAACTGTTGCCAGGAACTGGCTTCTAAGAAGGAGCTATTTACTGATGTTCCATAGTTGAGCTGAAATCTAGCTGAACAAGTAGTCACTGCAATTCAGTGTCTTATTCCCAATGTCACCCAGAGCTTCCAGTTCAGACTGGAAAGTGCATAAAACCAGTTTGAGTGAAGTGCTTGCAAATAGTATACTTTTGTATCAGTTAAATACATGTTCTGCATCAGTGTTTCAACGTCTACTTTTTAAGAAGGTATTTTAAGATATCATGCACATTTTGAGCAATTAAAAATTTTATAACAGCTTTGGGAAGATTCAGCTGTTCATTGTGCATCTAGAAGGATTATTAATATGGGAATGCTGCCTGTCGTCTGGAAGACTTAACAGAAAAACACCAAGTTGTGGCTATAATTATCAACTGAAATAAACCATTAGTATTAAAAATAGGAGCGTGTTTATGTAGCTTTTACTGCCTTAAAAGAAGTGAAACCGCTGTAGTCTGAAGATTAATTTGGCAACAGTGGCTTAAGGTATTCTTTCCATTCCATCCAGGTTTCTTTGCATTTGCATATTCTTCAGTAAAATACAGTAATTTTGGTGTTTGTTCTTTAGTTTCTACACTTAACTCTTCCAATAATACTTTATATTCATTTTTTTAAATGGTAATGTTCAATTTTAGGATGAGCTCTCTGATGTTAGCCAAGCAGGCTCAAAATCTACTACTCCAGCGTCTGCAGCTGCTTCAGATGTACCTGTACTGCCTGCTGAAACTCCTCAAAAGGAAGATGTTGAAGGGCTTGCAAAGGACACAGATATGCCGAATGAGAAGCCGGATATAAGCAAGAATATTGAAGTACAGGTAGCTCAAGAGACAAGAAATGTGTCCACTGGTGAGCTGCCTTAACTTTTTAGTATATAGTTACTATAGACCTTATATTTAATCCATTATGAAATATCTTAATTGTTGTGCCACATGAGAAATGGGGTTTTAAATCAATGTTTTTAGGGTACAGAATATTAGTAAGAAATACAAGTCTGTTGTTTATTGGCGGCTTTAGTCCTTATTTTTCTAGAATCAGAATTATTTGTGACATTTCCTTGTAAACAGCAGAAGTGGCACTCATCTAGACACAAAAAGTCATGAGATGGTAGTCATTTGCTTGGTTTCAATTGCAGAAATAGTGAGAAATAACTACCATTGGATGACATAAGCTAAATTCAGGAGAGACTTAGAAATTTCAGTGTCTGCACTGGAGTATGAAAATCCATAGGTCTTCTAATTTAATTACCATAATAAATCTTTGAACGGAAGTCTACTTATTTGGTGATTGCTTAATAACGACCACATGTAGATAAAGTCATACGTCACAGTGATTTTTGTTTTGTGGAGACATACTGCTTGCTTTTGCCTAGGTGGAAATGAAAATGAAGAAAAATCTGAAGTTCAGGCAATCATTGAGTCAACTCCAGAGTTGGATATGGATAAAGATCTCAGTGGATATAAGGGTTCTAGGTAAGTTGTGTGTTGTGATTTGAGTAGGAAGACCATTTTTGGAAGGTACCAGGCTTTGGTTTTGAACTTGTGACTTGTTTATGAATTTTACCAGACTGAGATCATGCATTATGTAATGAATCTCCTACTTCTGTGACCTTACTTTTCCAAATTCCTCAGGAGTTTTTAAGTGCAACAGCAGTTCTTAATTCTGTTGCTACACGTGATGAATGTTCAGGTTACCTCATATTACAGCAGACTTAAGCATTCTGAAATATTCTTTCTGTATTTCAAGCAAAGGCTCAATACCAAGAAGCCTTTTCTCCCTAGCTCAAGGTTTCAAGGTACTAGCAGTTTCCAAGCTGGGCCCTTGTGTTTTCACCCATATCTGTAAAATCTAGATTTATGACTGACTTTGCAAATGTTACAGCATTGATTTATCAGATTCTGATGGTGAAATCCTAGGGTTAGCAGAACGCTTTTGCATGAGTCTGCTTGTTTGCAGTTTTTGCTTGTGAAGGATAACATTTCTTTCTAAAGCTCTAAAGCCCATAAAAAGTAAACAAGTGCTGGTTTAGTAGTGTGGGGAGTGCCTGATCTTCTAGGCAAGCCCTAAAAAATTTAGGGTCTAGCCACAAGTCCTTCAAATATGTTATGTGTCTTTCTGTTTCATTCTTGTGATGAGGTGGAAAAAATGACCTTGTATAGTGAATCTTAATGGTGTTAAGATCTTTGTGTGAAAGAAGCCCCCTTTCTGGCCAGAGGAATATTTTGATATCTGTTTGGTTCTCTAAATGACTTCCAGTTTGGCTGAGCTGTCTGTTCTTTAAGTGTTTGGACTGACTAAGACCTGACGGGGTTGAATTTCTATATGCCAAAATTTGATATGCTTTAATTTATTAAAATCCTGACCAGCTCAATATCAGCAGCCACATCAAGTTTGGGATCTTGATGCCAAAGTAGTATTTAAATAGAAGGGTGGCTTCTAAGCCAACTGAAAGCTGCTGAAAATTTTACTTCTGGGGGGGAGCAGACTTTCTTCAATGTGGGGATGATTTCTTCCTGCTTTTTAATGCTTTGTTTTAATTCTTTGAATAGCACTCCTACCAAAGGCATAGAGAACAAAGCATTTGACCGTAATACAGAGTCACTCTTTGAAGAGCTGTCATCTGCTGGTTCTGGCCTAATTGGAGATGTGGATGAAGGTGCAGATTTACTGGGTAAGAAAGGTTATTTAAAGAGGAATTTTCCTTGTTAGTGGAGTGCTTAATTATCCTTGCTGGATTTACTGTTAGGGTTCATTTGCATTTAAATCTTTTGAGTATCATCCTAAGGTGGTTATTGGAATACAAAAAAACAGGAGAGGGTGTTTGTTCTTTCTTTTTGTGGCAATTTTCACACTATTATCTATTTTGGTTTTCCTTATATGTTCTCTGACACTAGGATTTTTATCTCGAGCAAGGATTTTTATCTTGAACTAGTTTTAGGTAGTTTAATTCAGATTGTGCCCAGTCTGTAATGGCCTGGCTTTATCAGCTCTCTATGGAATTGAACTTGTAAGACAGGATTGCAGGAGAATGATGGCAATTTGAGAATCAAACTATTAATTGAAGGGGGAGGGGGAACCCACATTTCTCTTTCCCCCTAGGCAGCTTGTTCCTGCTTGTGTGCAGATGAAACAAAATGTAAGTTTTGGGAATATGAGTTGATCAGGAGCAAAAAGGTTGTTAAAAGAAGGATCTTTCTATAAACAACATAATGATATTTTTGGCTGTATCAGTGTTCAGGCCTCATTTTGAAATAATGAAAGCTGGTACTATGGAAGGTATAAAATGCAGATGCAACTCCTGTGTGGTTTAGAAATGGGTTGTATACAGAAAATCAGCAGTTTGTTTGCTTTTGTTGTCTGACCTGGCAAAAATACAGATTGTTGATACTATTTAGAACTGTTGTGTGTGCAACCTGGATTTCTCATTGTTCAATGTTCCACCAGAGACTTTCTTTGCATCAAGTAGGTGACATTTTTGCAAAGTATTACTCACTATGAGTAATGGGCCTATCTCCAGTCTGAGATAGTTTTTCTTTGTTGTCACACTCTGCTGCTTTGAATCCTGAGCAGCAAAAACCACCACATCCTTGCTGGAACATACTTCATCCAAAGCTCTTGTGCTCTGTTGTCACAGGGACAACTAATGACACATTCTGCATGCAAAAATATAGATACTGGAGAAGTACTAACATATAGCAACTACCATCCCTTAGCTATGTGATAAATTGTTTAAAGAAATCAAATTACTGTCAGGATTTCTTGATAATAGATGCTTTGTTTTCCATGGGCAAAAGTAATACACTTTTCACTGTTAACATATCAAAAGTTTGTCATGACTTCATTACCAATTTCCATAAAACTACTGCTAGGAACACTGGTGTGTACAAAATGAACACATTGTTATAACTGCATCTGTTATGCAGAATGTGTTGATCTAAAAGTTTTACTATATAATCATGATTTCATGTTGAGCACAACCATTAGTCCAGGTTGCTCTGTGTTACTTAAGTCATCTGCATCAAGGATAGTTGATGTGTTTCAGTTGGAATCTGTTCTAAGTGAGCATTAAATTTTAGTTTGAAGCTCTGTAAAAGCAGTTAATTGGGATTCTCTAATCTGTTTTCTCTTGGGCTGCATACCCAGGGGAATATTCTGGTGTGTATGCTTCTTTTTTAAAAACATTATTTGAAATCTGTTGCTTTTCTAGTCAGGCGTTCTTGGCTGCTGCTTTCATAAAATACATTCTCTGCATTTTTTCCCTGCTTGGTAACTTTTTTTTTTTGCTTTTGCACTCTTGGCTTTCTAGTTTTTGTTCTTGCATTATAAAGGATCCTGAAACCTGTTGGAAGTGATCCTAGGTACTTTTGTACTGAAAACATTTAAAAAACAATAGCAACTTGAAGAAAATCTCTTGATGACTGTAGTGCAGGGGATTTCTCTAGATATTGATAAAGCAACGATAGCTGATCTAAGTTTCTTTACTATTAATGTCATTTACTTTTAATCCAAAAGCCAGAGAGAAATTCCAAAAGCTGAAACTTTGACTTGCATGTCTATTTTTAGATACTTTTTTATTGTTATCCAAATATCTTTTAAGTCTTCTCTTACTGAAGTTTCTTAGAAGATTGTGTTCATAGAGTGTTTTAAAAGGCCTCCACCATTAAGATATCTTTATAATTTGATGTGTTAATCTTGAATTAGCATGCTTTCTGTCTTTATCACTCTGGTAATTATTTTGCTGTGCAAGATGTAAAATAATTATTTTCTGCCTGAAAGTTTATCTTTTAAAAATCCTGCAAATTATATTTTAGGCATGCGAACAATAGGATGAGAAATTATTTTCTAGAAATTTAAATAATATTGAAGTATTTACTTGAAGAGTGAAGTTCACTTTTTTCCATAGTAGCATGTTAATTTGAAACTCTTACTGAATGCCTTAGCATTTCTTCCAAGTACTGTGCTTCTAAATTATTTCACAGAAAATGAGATAGACCTCAGATAAAAATCAGGAACTTAATAAAAGTCTAACCAATAGAAACGGTTAAGACAAACTTAACTTCTTTTAATGTCTGTCTTTCATATAAATCCTGCTTCTAATCACATCACATTCCACTTCAGATTTTTGGTGATGGCTTTGTTCTAATTCACTCTTATTTCATAAGTCTAAATATTTTCTTGCTCTTCACCCATACTACACCTTACATGAAATGTTTCTTGTTCTCGTTTTTGCTCTACATGGAATGCATGGGCTTTAAAGACCATAATTTCTTTGGTAAGGTATCATTTGCTCTGGGGAAATCTGCAGGGCTTTTGCAGTCTGAGCTTTATAATCCAGCATGTCTTGTGTCTATAAGTGATATATTTTGTTTCTAATGTGGTATAAAAGACAGTCAAGCATTTTAAATATAACTTTTTGTGGACTAATACTTCCCCAGTAATTCCATGTTTGGTTTTTGACTTAGTGGTACCGTAACCTCTTCAAAATGTATAGAACAGGTGGAGGTAGCACTAGCCCATGGTGAGCCAGGGTTGCCTTTAGGCTTTAGTCAAGGCAGCTTGGGACAAAGGTGGAGGGTAAAGCTAATTATAGAAGGTAGGTCCTGAAACTTCGGATAGCTCACAGTTTTCCTGACAAGTTTGTCATACGTAAAATTCAGCTGGTTTTAGACAATGGCAAAACATAGGTTTTGTAAAAATATCAATTTTAAATGCTAATTTTGTGTGTTTGTTTCCTTTGTAAAGGAATGGGTCGTGAGGTTGAAAACCTGATTTTGGAAAACACTCAGCTGTTGGAGACAAAGTAAGTGAGAATGCATGTGTAAAAAATACTGACTTTCTCTGTTATTTTGTTATACCTTCAGTATCTCTCTACATAGAAAGTTGAAATTATACAAATGGGCTTTCAGTTCTAAGAGTAGTGGTGGTATAAGTATTTTGAATTTGTAGGTATATTTGGCTAAATATATAGCTTAGTTGGTATTCTTCTAGAAATTAAGGACCTTGGAAGCAAAAGCTGCTTTTATCTTTGGAAGGCTACAAGAAATGCAGTTTTATGTCCTAATGAAATCAACTCCCTGCCTCTTCTGTTAGAAACACATCTGTAACTGCAGATGCTCATCCATTGGTGCACTGATGAGGAATTCACCCTCGAAGCAAACTGTTCTGAGTTATCAGTACTTTTTTCTAATTCAGGAGTTTGAATGTGTTTGAGCATTTGAGTTTTGGGGGAAGAGGGTTTGACCTGTTTTAGAAAGCTGTTATCTTTTTACAGCAGCTCTATGTAAGAAATTTGTAGGTCTTCAAATTCAAGAATAAAATCAGTCTGAAGTTAAACTATGAGACCTGTCATCCTTGTAACTGTGTATTTTAAATATTTGTGTAGAAATGCACTGAATGTAGTGAAGAATGATTTGATAGCAAAGGTGGATGAATTGACCTGTGAGAAGGATGTACTACAAGGTGAATTAGAGGCTGTAAAACAAGCAAAACAAAAGCTGGAAGAGAAGAACAAGGAACTGGAAGAAGAACTGAGAAAGTAAGATTAATTCTATGGTTGTGAAAAAGAAAGGAAAAAAATCCCACCGTGGTATCTAATGCAACTGTTTTTATTTTATATTTAGAGCTCGTGCAGAAGCAGAGGAAGCAAGACAGAAAGCTAAAGAGGATGATGATGTAGGTGTTTGTGTATATGTGTATTTTGTGCATATAATGCACAGTGTGACATTAGAAGCTCACATTTTTAGTGAGTTTTACTAAACTTTATGGCTTACTAAGTAGTAGTAAATTTCCTCCATGTATAAAAAAAATAGGAGATCGAAAGAACACAAGTAAACTGAGCATGTCTGGTTTTCTTTCCTTCCTCTCTGTCCATTATTATGTCTCACTTTCTTTTTGAAGAATTGTTTTTTATTCAGATTATACTATATACAAAGGATGGGAGGAGAGGAAGGTAAAATTGAGTTAGTTTTACAAAGCCCCAAATGATTTGGAATCTGGAATTGTGCCCTAAACTGACTCTTACCAGAAGGCAGAGGCTGACTCTGCAAGGCCCTGCTGTGCTCCTTTGTTTGTCCTATGTTTGCTTTTTTGTGTGTTCAGAGTGATGTCCCCACGGCTCAGCGGAAGCGTTTTACTCGTGTTGAAATGGCCCGTGTTCTGATGGAAAGAAATCAGTATAAAGAGAGGTTGATGGAGCTTCAGGAAGCTGTCCGGTGGACTGAGATGATAAGGTAAAAGGCTCTTTTAAAAATCTTTGATAGAGCACCTTGGATTTTACAGGCTTTCAGTTGTTAGCTGCAGAGTGATCTGGTCAGTAGTTTGAGGCCTTAATTGCCCTTCTGTGTCTTCCCACATGCCCATGAATAAGTTTGTTTTAAAGTTATGTGCATATAACTTATCTCATCAAAATGGGTTCTTGGTGAGACCTCAGTGAAGATGTGTTACGTCACATGATGTGAAATAAGCATCCCTTGAAGAAATGTGTGTATTTTGGAATGGTTACAAAACTTAGTAATTGTAAATAACATAAATTTGGTGGGCAGGAAAAATTATCTGTGTATGTGTGCACATAACTTCAAGCAGTGGGCCCAGTTGTCAGCTGAGATGTCAAAACAGGAATAACATACAGTCTTCACATTGAGTGTAATCTGTTTTTAAAGACTTGGGTTATTCAGGAAAAAACCTTGATTTTAAAATTGTGCAAGGTTTGTTACATATAAACAATAAAGATGGTGATCTGGTCTTATTTGTATCCTCAATATTGAGTTGTATGGAAAGTATGATTTTTTAAAAACAAAAGTCTTCTGCCTCAGACGTCAGGCCCGCTCGTTCTTGTCACATCCCCCCAGCCGTGTCCATATCCAGAGGTCCCAGTGTCACTTGGTGCCGCCTGCCGGTCAGGTGTAACAATGGCATTGCATCGTTTCAATTGTCCTCAATACCTGTGAGCCATTTTGAGTCTGAGAGAGGAAAATACACTTGCTTTTCTGTAGCTGCTTCTTCTGTAGAAATCTATCTCTGTTAATGCATTTATGGCTTCAGGAACCATCACTTTATCATTTATTTACTGATGTTTTGAAATATAAGAGGTTTTAATATAAAAGGCAATGGTTAAAATATTAAAAAACAGGAGGCAGAAGAATTTAAAAACATTTGCTGCTTTCTTCTAGCTGTTTCCATTGCAAAGTATTACACAGATTTCTCTCTTCTGCCTGAAAAGCACTTGCAGTTGTTTGTGATGCAAATAAATGTGGATGATGTTTATTATGTAACTTCAGATAATCTAGTGAGAATTTCAGTATTTTGCTCTGACCAGAAAAGAAGTGGCAATGTGAAGAAACAGGCTTTGATACTTTCCACATGTTATACTGGTTTTTTAAATAAGAGTTACACACTGTTCCGTTCCTTTCCTTTTTTTAATTAATGCTTACTCAGTAAACTTGGAATTCATTTCTTGTAGAGCATCAAGAGAAAATCCAGCCATGCAAGAAAAGAAGAGATCAAGCATTTGGCAGTTGTAAGTATTGAAACACAACTCGCTGGCAAAAATATAAAAGACCCTAACCAATTAGCTGATTCGTTTTTGTATGTTAGCTAACTATCTTTCAGAAGATGAAGATGTCTTAACTGTTCTCCTCTTGTTACCTAGCATGCCAGCTCGGTAAGACTGTTCTTGAGGACAAAATGTATCGTAAGCTGCATCATGTAGTGAATGGCTGTGCACTTTGTAAAGTTAAATGCCAAAGTGCTGTAAATTTTTTTTTCTAGCTGAATATGCACCAAGACTCTTGTTCTGAACATTTTTCTGGATTCTTTTTTATCATGAAAAATAGAAACTTGAATAGCTTGTGTGGGTTGCGTTTGTTTCAGCTTCCTTTTCCTCTATGAAGTACAGCTTACTGATTGTTAACTTTTCCTTTCTAACTTCTATCTCTCTAAATTTAAAACAGTGTTATTCACAACAAGATATTTGTCAAAGAATCCTTTTGGTGTTGTGGTTTGTTGATACCTATTCTATGTTTTAACCTGGAATATAGTGGGGGTTTTAAACTGCTCTGTGCATGAACTAATCTGCTTCATAAAACTGTCCTCCCAGTATGATATTGACATCCTAATTTTGTTGGTTCCCTGTAGATGTTCATTCAAGATGATCTCATTAAATTTGATGAACAAATGAGATAATTATTTAAGAATTTTTCTTACTGACAAGGAGTTTCTGCGCTTTGAGTGTGTTGCTGAGTGTGTGGTGGCTGCTGCTATGTTGAGCTCCAGTTTCTTAGTCTAACTGGCTTGAGCAGGCTAGCGTATGCAAAGTTTTGCCTGCATAGTAAAATTTGGATGTATCCTACAAATCTTAACTCTCATACTTATTTTTTTTTCTTCTTCTAGTTTTAGCAGGCTCTTCAGTTCATCTAGCAATACAGCTAAGAAACCAGAACCTCCTGTCAATGTTAAATATAATGCTCCAACCTCACATATTACTCCATCAGTCAAGAAAAGAAGCAGCACCTTATCTCAATTACCCAGTGACAAATCTAAAGCCTTTGAATTCCTCAGCGAAGAGTAAGGCATTTTGGTTTTATAATACTAGATATGCTCTATCAAGTACTTACTCATGTAATCCTCCACGATAAACAGCATTGCTGAAAAGTGAAGTGCAATGTTCTCCTGAAGTGAATGTTGATACACAGGAAATCCACATAGTGCAGACTGAAACGCACAGCAGTGGATGAGTATTCTGGGTACCTGGCAGTAGTATTCTGTTTGGCAGATGTCCCTAGTTTTCATAAAAGTGCATTTAGGCACAATAGGCAACACTTGGTACACTTTTATATGCAAGTGTTGTAGCTAATCAGTAACTGTAGAGATGCTGTCTCTTTAAGTTCAGTGGAAAAATAGAACAACATGAATCAGGCTAACAAGTATCTGTATTTTTTATTTTTTTTTTATCCTGTGCTTCTTTTTGGCAATATATTCCTTTGGTTTACAATTTTTAAAGCTTCTAGTAGAGGTACATAACCCAAGTTAATTTTCTTTAACAATGCTGACAACAGACTTTCTGTTTTAGCCTGTCTTTCATTGGTCCCTTAGAAATAGCCTACAGGAAACCTGTTGTTCTGTAGGTGATAGGTAGAAAAAGTAGTGATCTCTTTGGTAACCCAGTGTTTCCACAGACATCTTGTCTATTGACTTTAACAGCAACTTCTATTACACAAAGTATCCTAAAGAGCATAAATAACAGGCTCTCTGATAATGATTCTTCCCTAGAACGGAAGCCAGTTTAGCTTCACGCAGAGAGCAGAAGAGAGAGCAGTATCGCCAAGTGAAAGCACACGTTCAGAAAGAGGATGGTAGAGTGCAAGCATTTGGCTGGAGTCTACCTCAGAAGTACAAACAGGTATTATGCTTATGTTTTCAAATGCAGTGGTAACAACTGCATGTTTTGTGAAATTTGAACAGTTTAATTTCACAGATGTGTGTGAGTGATTCCAACAATTTTTTGTTGAAACTTTGTAGTTAAAAGTGTCTTTGTAAGGAAAACCACAATGCAAAACTCTTAATCATGTTTAACAGTCTGATCAACTGATTCCAAAGACCGTAAAGCTCTTTTAAAGGGGAAAGCTTTTCTGGTAGTTTTGTTTGTTTGTTTTTTTGCCTAGGTGGCAAATGGTGGCCAGAGTGACAATAAGATGAAGAACTTGCCTGTACCTGTTTATTTGAGACCTTTAGATGAGAAGGATACCTCTATGAAGGTAGGGTATTTATAGTGATGATATAGAGACTGGGAAAATGTGTAACTTGAATATTTTTATTTTAGACTCAGTTATTTTCTTTAAAAAATAAAGTTCTTTTTAAAGAATAAGTGAATAAGAATTTAAGCTTCAGTAAAGATGTACATGACTTTAATCTTAATGAATTCATTAAAATGGACTGCAGATATGTAATAATTTTTATATTACTTAGCATATTTAACAATGGGTGTGTCTTGTTTTGTTTTGGGTTTTTTTTTAGTTCAGCTTTTAAGTGAAGTATTTATTTTTCTTTCAAGCTGTGGTGTGCTGTAGGGGTAAACCTATCAGGAGGGAAAACACGAGATGGTGGATCTGTGGTTGGTGCTAGTGTGTTCTACAATGATGTGACTGGTACAGATGCCGATGGCAACAAGCAACAAACAGGATCTCAAAGTAGCTTAGATAGGCTAGACCAGGAGCTCAAGGTAAGATCACTGTAAGGCACGTGGAATAGTTTGCATAGTTAAACATCTTTACCATATATCTGTAGATTAATAATACATTTTGGAATCAGGTTTATAGGTAATGAATAGATTTTTCTTCAGTAGTCATCAACCCAAGATATTTGGGTTATTGAATCGAACTACAAAAGTACTGTGATTCTTGCCTGTGTGTCATCTTGTTGGCAAATCTGAGGAGCAAATCAATTTTCCATCAAAGTAAGGCACTGCTTATACCAGTGCAGCCTGCTTTAAAAAACATTTGTGGCAGAATTCTTCATGTTTTGACTGTCATTTAAAAAAATGTGCTTTAGGTGTCTGTGCCATTGCTTAAAATGTTAGTCTTTGTGTTTTCATGAAGAAGCAATGAATGGAATTCATATTAAGGGCATTAAAAACAAAGGCTTAATTTTGAAGTGCTTTGGGACATCACATTAATCTGTGGCAATGCTCAGTATGGTAGCTGGCATGTAAATAGCATTCTTATGTAGCTTTATACTTGACTAACTGGATAACTGCAGTGTAATTATTTTCAATAGCTTTCTACACAGGTATGAAATACGAGGGGAATTTTTATATTCCAAATACAGAGAGAACAAGTAAATACATGCAATTTTACAATGACATTCAAGATATTTAGCTTATCACATTTATGTATATTCCTGTAGTTGATAACGTAAGAATAAACAAGATCAAAGGCAATAGTTCTGTTCTTGCCCCCCTTCCTGTTGTTCACTTCTGTTTTGCCTCTATTTTCCTTCAGGACCAACAGAAGGAGCTGAAGTATCAGGAAGAATTATCCAGTCTAGTCTGGATCTGTACTAGCACACATTCTGCTACAAAAGTTATCATTATTGATGCTAATCAACCTGGAAATATTCTGGACAGTTTCATTGTTTGCAATTCTCACGTACTTTGTATTGCAAGTGTACCAGGTAAAGACTTGTGATGTTTTAGCTCCTGCTTTTTCAACTTTATCTTATTCAGAATTTCTTATGCAATGAAAAACCAAAGATTTGTTAATTAGTGTGATATAATTTTACTGTAACACAGTAATACAAAATGTTTAATTAGAGGGAAAACTATTGGATTTCTACTCTACTGTTCCACTCTTTGGTTGGCTCTTGACCTAAATTAAAGGTAGAGAGACCAGGAACAAGTATTTTGTCTGCTGTATGATAAACTGTGCAATAGTGACAATGTTTTATTTCATCACAAAATAAAAATATGTTGTCTCTTTACATCTCTTCAGCCTCTTGAAAATAAGTAGCAAGTCTTGGAGCTTCCTGTAGAGGGAATCCTTGTTACATTGAGAGTGTATGTGGGTGAGGGAGTGTACTGAGGGAAATTTAATAGGAAGATACTATGATTCTGGAGAAGAATTAATTGTGCTTTTGGATTTCTTGTTTCTTGGTTTACACTTACAGAAGTCTGCAGCACTAGTTCCAGTGAAGTTTTAAGCTTAGAAGCTTAATTTAATTTGTTTAATAAACTCCGAAGAAATCTCCTTCCAGTGAAGTTTAAGGTTTTGCTCCATTGAAACTATGTATAACTTGCAAAATCAAAAGAGCATAAAATGCAGTAAAATATGATAAAAATGTCAATAAGCCAAGAACAATATTGAAGTTTTAAGTGTTTGAAAGAGTTGTACGAGAGAAAAGATCTACTGCAGCTAAATTTTTCATAAGGATGTAGATGGGTATCTTTGCATTTATGTGCTGTTATGAAATTTAATTTTAATGGAAAACTTATTTGAAATAGAAATAAACTAGTTGGAAAACTCTGCGTACTGAAATATGGCATACGACATTCAGATGTGCAGCACGTGTAGATACTGCTTTTGCTTTTTGAGCTTCATGATTGCATCTTTGACGTCTGCTGATGATGTTAAAATAAACTTGCTAGATAGGTATCTGCATGTTAAATCTCAGTTGCTGGAGAGTTTGTTCAGCTTGAAGCTTAGTTTGTTATTCAGTAGAAAAGTGATTCACCTTTACTCCCATAAGAAAAAAAAAGTTTAATCTATTTCAGGGGCAAGGGAAACAGACTATCCTGCAGGAGAAGAAGGGTCCCAAGAAGCAGATCCCAGTCAAGTGGACAAGTCATCCCTGTGTGGAAGTATGACTAGCAACAGCTCTGCAGAAACCGACAGCTTGCTAGGAGGAATAACAGTGGTTGGCTGTACTGCAGAGGGTGTCACAGCAGCACCTGTAGCTCATGATGCGAACGGTGGCTTGCCAATGGCAGATAAACAATCAGGTATGAAAATCTTAGAAGCAAGCCAAGGATGGCCAAACAGCATTAAGTGTAACTAAGAAATCAACAGTGCAAGTATTAAATGTAATAGCTTGTCTGTAAGTGGAGAGAATATAAACGAGTACTCTGTGGGAAATGGCCTATAAGGCTGACATACTTGCATAGTATAATTATAGCTGAGAACTTTGTGGAGGTGATATTAAATGAGTGTAGACAATTGCTTCTTTCAAGTAGATAGAACTCTAACATCTTGTGCATGCTTTAAAGAGAGCTTTAAAGTTACTCAGTGTTTGAAATGCAGATCTTGCTGACAGATGACTGGAGAGGAAGTGGATATATGCCTTAAATCTTGTAAAGCCTTCATAGAGATTTAAATGAAACTGTTTACTTTATAGACGTTCTTAGTATTTTCTATCATATGCCCTTCAGAGCTGTATGGTGAAATGATTGTTAATAGATATGTGGTTGTTGGACTTGAACATTATTTGTTTTCTTATGGCATGTAATACTGTTGCCATAGTTGGTTTTTTTAATTAATTGGACTTTACTGCTATTCTAGTTAATCACTTCGAGGACAATTTGTGCCATCAGTCACTGGGTTGATACTTAAAGTGCATTTGACACTTGTTGATACCCAAACTTTAGTAGGTTGCACTGTGTTCCTGGTCTGTTGGGTTTTTTGTTGTTTGTTTTGTTTTGTTTTTTAATGAAATGTAAAATTTGAATTGTGATTATCTGGTTATTACAGCTATTCACTTAACTTTTAAGTATCAAATTCTGACTGTTTTAAACAATTGAGAATTCTTGCAGTTATTAAGTTTTTCACATTTTTTGTTCTATAGATACTGCGACTGAAAGTAATTCAGTAGATGAGAACATTCCAACAGCAGAGGAGGCAACAGAAGCAACAGAAGTCAATGCAGGGACAGGAGAAGACACAACTGATATTGCACAAACTGGAGTCTACACAGAGCACGTCTTTACAGATCCTTTGGGAGTGCAAAATACAACAGAGGCATCTCCAGTGTACCAGCCTAGGTACATCGTCCTCATACCTTTTAAAATGTGCTTAAAAATAAAAACATAGGTTGTAATCTGAGATAATCTGTTGCACTTTATTCAATGTATTTTAACTGTTCAGGTTTTTGGTTTGTTTTTGGTTTTTTTTAGTACTGAGTCAGAGTTATATAAAGACGTTGCAGTTTTGCCAAATGAGCAAGATCTAGTGAGAGAAGAAGCACAGAAAATGAGTAGCCTTTTACCAACGATGTGGCTTGGAGCACAGAATGGATGGTAAGAAAATGCTCACCTTGTTAAATTTATTTGGAAAAAATATTTTAAACTTGCTTCTTGTACCTACAGGCAGATTAGGTCAAGATTTAAGTGCAAGAAGCCCTCAAGGGGGCGTGAACTTTGTATGCTTTGTGACATTTAGGCATTACAGAATTCAAAGAAAATATTCTAGGTGATTAGCAAGGATTTTTGGCGGATTACACTTTCATCTGTGGAAAAGTTGCTTGAGTTTGGGGGTTTTTTTGTGAAATAAATTGTTATTGTCTAATAATTCCATAACTTTAAATATTTTATTATACTAGAAAAATGTATTGCCCTTTTAACTGCAGATGTGTCTGCAAAGGAGTTGGTAATGTTTCGGGCATCTGAAAATCCATTCTGCTGCTTGTGTAGTTCGTTCTTTCAGTCTGTATGTAGTTTTCAGTGGCAGATGAAAACTTTTCCCTTTAATTATCTATTTCAGTTATAAGGAGTTTGCTTTTTTTTTTTTTTTTTTAACTCCTGTCTGGTAGACTCTTTTTTTAGTGCTTTTAATCCCTCCTAATTTGTCTTTGCAGCCTGTATGTTCATTCGTCAGTGGCCCAGTGGAGGAAATGTGTTCATGCCATTAAACTTAAAGATTCTATTCTCAGTATTGTGTAAGTCCTGAAAGAATGTAATGTAAATCATAATGAACTTTTGTTAAAATACTTGCAAATTAGTTTTATATTTCCTCCTCAGATATTGGGAATGTCAGTTGCATTAAATGCATGCATGTTCTTTGAGGGGCAGTGGAAATCATTTGGGAAGTAAGGAAAGTAAGAGGAATCTTTTGATGCTATATCAATAGTACCTATTGAAAATACTGTAGCTCAAATGTATACTTGGTAGGTAGCTATGTACTCAAAACAGTTACAGGCTATTAATGTTGATGTTTTCTGCAGGCATTGTAGCCAGATATATTTTAAGCTTTCTGAACTGGATTTTGACTCCTTGTTGTTGTCCCTTCTCTTGAGCTATATTGTAGAAATCAAAACATTAGGGCTAATGTCAATATAAAAAATATGCTGAATTACAAAATGTTTCTACCTTAATTTAAACTTGCATTTTGAGAAATGTGTAAGTTCTTGTACCTCTTTTCTTTTCCCAGACATGTAAAAGGAATAGTATTAGTTGCACTAGCGGATGGAACGCTAGCGATATTTCACCGAGGAGTTGGTAAGCATTCTACTAGATCTTGAAACCAATGAAGCTCTAACAGTATTTAGAAAAGAAATATACCATTTATAAACAGTGTTTTGAAAATTTATTCCCCAATGGCTTTTTTACGGCTTATCTTGATAAATCTTTCTAGTCTTTTGGTTGCAGTTTCAAGTACCATTTTTGCACTGTCCTGGTGCATTCCCAGAATTTTTTCTTACTCTGAGGAGAAAAATGGGATATGTCCGAGCTAAATAGCGAAAAGCCAGTTGACAAAATCTTCTTTGATCATCATCCCTTCTGCTTTTTCATCATGCTCAATAGTCATCTCTTCTGTTTTGTTATTAGTGTTAATAATTGTCTGTGGCCAAGTCATTCAATGAGAATTTTGTAAGCATCCCTTCAGAACTTGTGCCTAAATAGCTCCTGGATGAGCTCCGTTCTTCAGCCTCCAGAATAAAGACCTGGAGGGGAAGGTCTTACTATGAGTAACTGGAACTTATCTGTTGACTTATTTCCACACACTCCCTAGTCATTTGTTCTTTTCTTCGTAGAGTTTAAACCCCTGTGCTCAGCATTTAGAAGAGTTAGAGGTTGCACAGCACTAATGCAAATATTGGGAAA
The DNA here is from genome assembly GCF_000700745.2 of Antrostomus carolinensis. Classification (NCBI taxonomy): domain Eukaryota; kingdom Metazoa; phylum Chordata; class Aves; order Caprimulgiformes; family Caprimulgidae; genus Antrostomus; species Antrostomus carolinensis. The sequence continues at coordinate 51,515 of NW_010287560.1, forward strand.
GATGCATCTGGGATGAAGTCATGTTTTTAGTGTTCTCTCTTTTTTTTAAGCTAGCTCCAGTGGCTTACAGTCCTTAAGGATCTTGAGTAAATGTCAGTGATGATCTGTGGCTTAGTTCAGATTACAGAAGAATTTTATTTTGTATTAAATGACCAAATTTAGTATGCTTTTAGTAGATTTCAAGTGCCTCTCAAGATCTTGCAGCATATTTAAAAAACTCCTGATGCACTGGCCAACATTTCTATGTTCAGTCAAGCAGCAAGTGCCTAGTGCTGTGTGGGTGATGCTTGCTGTAATATATACTGATACCTGTCCAAGTAAAGCATTTAGCTGTAGGGAACTTGCTGTTTTTAAAAATGTTTTGAATATAATCACTGTACAACCTTATTATATAAAAACAAAGTAGCATTTGGGATGGTGGCAGTTCCTATAACTAGTTGCTTTTTTTTTAATGAGGAGTCTAGCCATAAATTTGTAGTGACTTACCCAGTTTATTACAGTGCTTTTAAAAACTTAGACTGTTAAGATATTTGTGTGTACTTTTAAATTATTTTGAAACTCATAGGAACCTATGCTTTGTTTTTTCTTTTCTTTCTGTTTTTAAAGACGGTCAGTGGGATTTGACGAATTATCACCTCTTAGACCTGGGCCGGCCACATCATTCGATAAGATGCATGACAGTGGTACATGACAAAGTCTGGTGTGGCTACAGGAACAAAATCTATGTTGTTCAGCCAAAGGCCATGAAAATAGAGGCAAGTTAAAATGGTGTTTAATATACTTAAATTTTATGTTTAAATGCTCTCTCATGTTACTGCTCAAATTACAGAGTAGTTCCTGAGAACAGATATTTGTTCATCAGCACAGAAACAAGCAGCCAGACAAATTTGTCTTGGGAAATAATGTTACATTTTCTTAAGATCTATTCATTGTTTTGGAAGATTTTAAGCCACGATGAGACAGTTCTCATTTATTGAAAACAATTTTTTGTGGGTTTAGTTCTCCACTTCTAGCAGGCCACTGCAGGAACTGAAAATGTCCTTGTGCAGAGCTTGTAAGGCTAGCTCCTAGCTCATTCTCTACATACATACCTCATTATGTTCTCCACCCACCTGTAACCTTCTCTATAACCTGTCTTTGCATACTTTAGAGGTTTGTAAGTGTTAATCTTGAATGTCCTCTTCCTCCAGTTATGGAATAGTTTGTTTATACAAGAAGTGTAAGCTGGTGTTTCTGCAGTATTGCATGTGTATGACATCTCAAGTACAGGAAGTGGCTAAGGTTTCTGAAAGCCATCAGCAGTATTAGTACTTGAGCTTCTGCTAATTGGCCTGAGACATGGGCCAGACCTTTTGAGGGTGACTGCTCAGCTCTTTTGAAAATATCAAGCACCTAGTTAATAATTTCTTTTTGTGAAGAAGATTGTATATATTGGAAAACAGAAGTTAAGGAAGTCATACAACAATTAAATGAATTGATATGCTAGTGAATAGTGTGGATTTTGCACGAGTGGGTTTGTATGCTAGAGCAAAGCTTGACAGAACTAGGAAGAAAACCACTTTTTGGGCATATGTATCTTGTGCTGTGACTGGAGGACCTCATACCAAAAAAGCTCCATGTTGAAATGGAGACGGAAGCCAGAGTAGGCTGCGATGTGATGTGTAAATGAAGAGACAATAGGAAATTATGGCTTTGAGATCATACTCTAGGGAAGGGAATCAGCACTTTTACTTTACCAGCAGCATAAGGCAGTTGTAACAAAAATCAACATTGTATCTGCTGGTGGTCTTGCAAATCAGGTGGTCGTAGATGACTTAAGAAAATTACCAATATTGGTAGTATAAGAGTAACAGAGAAATCTATCTTACTCTTTCCTTTGTTTGATCTTCTAATTTAAAAACCAATCTTTTGTAGAAGTCATTTGATGCACATCCAAGAAGAGAAAGCCAAGTGAGACAGCTGGCATGGGTGGGTGATGGGGTATGGGTGTCTATTCGTTTGGACTCCACCCTCCGTCTCTATCATGCACACACGTATCAGCATCTACAAGATGTGGACATTGAACCTTATGTAAGCAAAATGCTAGGTAAGTTGATAACAAAAACTGTTGTATTTTTACACCTCTTCCTGTCTGGAGCTTTTTTTTCCTGTTATGGATCAGGCAGTTCTCACTGAAAACTGGTGGGAAGGGTGGGTGGAAAGCCAGTCAAATCCTGTTTGTGCAAACTTGAAACTGGAAGTAGAAGTCTTAAGTCACTTTGTAAAGCATGATGAGGTGATAGGTGATCAGGTCTTCTGATACAGTCTTTTGATCCCACCTGATGGCTGATGTGTCCCTGAAAACTCAGAACTAATGAGGAAAATGGTGGTTGGGTTGGGCAGGCATTAATAGAGACACTAAAATCTTTCTCTTTTTAATGTACTGATGCCTGTTTTTAAAGCTAAGAGTGGGAAGAATCCATTACATGCCTGGAAAAAATGCTTCTTTCAAGAAAATACAAATGCAAAATAGCAAATTTTTATTGCTGTTGAAGCTAATAAGCTTTTTAATTTTGTTTCATTAATGTTTGTATAAGAGCAGTTTGACCACCTACATAACACAACAAATACAGGTAATTAATTGGGCCATGGGAAATTCTTCATGAGTAACTCCTGTGCCATTGCACTTAGCTGGTCAGCCTCCTTCTGCTCTCCTCATGGTGCTAATGGATGAGAAATTAATTTTAATGGATGAGAAACCATTATCTTACATCTGTAAACTCACCTTTTTTGTTTGGTTGTTTTTTTTGTTTGAAAAGCTGCCCTGGTGCTGTAAGCCCCAAAAGATTTTATTGTGCAGCATTATGGAGCTGTTATACCTTTTGTGCTTTCTCACCATTCACATTAGTCTCTTTCTATGTAGGTTCACAACTTAATTAACAGTGTTACAGCCTTTTAGGTTATCTTTACAACTTAAATATACTCCTCTGCCTTGTTTCTGTTTGAAGTGGGGAGGGAATTAACTTGTCCGCGTGATTTGGGAGTTGGAGTTAAGATTCTCTGTTATGGAACTAAAATTATTCTTGCTCATAATTTTTGATGAAAAGCATCTTTTGTTTTTAGGTACTGGTAAACTGGGATTCTCATTTGTGAGAATCACAGCTCTTATGGTGTCTTGTAATCGTTTATGGGTAGGAACAGGAAATGGTGTCATCATCTCCATTCCATTAACAGAAAGTAAGTAAAATATAAATGAATAGCACTGTGCAATATGCTGTAGACACAAAGAGATAATATTAAACACCATTCAGATGCTTGCTAATGGATAGAAAGCTTTACTGCCAGGTCTGAGTCTTTGAGGTTTGTAACAGATTGGGCCTGTGTGATGTTTAGCACCTGATCTGTGTACATGTTTACAATTACTCTGAGCTAAAAACCACATCTCCAAAATCTCCTGTAGTTCAGTTTGAACAGAGTTGCTGTGGCTTGAGTGAAAGAGACATTTTGAAGACTTAGAGGTGTTAGCAGCATTTATAGAAGTTTATTGCTTGTAATGTTATTTTTTTATTGCCATATGATCACCAAAATAGATTTTTGTTTGATTTGAGCACATTGATATTGTTGCTAGTACAATTTGAGCGGCTTTAGTTCTTGAGCACTCATCACAAAGCTGGTATAAAGGACTAGAACAGCAGTAGAACTGACTGCTTTAAAGGATGTGTTCAAAGTTATAGGAATTGTAAACACATTCTACAAATAATGCACTAATTTCTAGGTAAAATTCCAATAATGCAGATCCAGGTATCTGCTTAATAACAGACCGCAAACTCATCATAGGCTGAAACTGCTTGGAGAGGGGAGGGGAGACATTCAGACATGGACAGTTGAACCTCAGAGAAGGGAACAGTCCAGTTCAAGAGCAAAACAAATCTTAAGTAGGTAAAGCTTGGGAATAATCTGTGTGTAAATTAATTGCATTTAAAACAACAACAAAAAAACCTCAACACTTGTGCCTGAAAGTAATGTTAAAACACGTGGACAGAAGTTTCAGAAAATAAAATACAGCACTTTGATAGTCCCAATTATACTGTTGTTATATAGTAAGTACTACAGTCTGACAGGTGAGATTTTAGGGTAATTTAATAGTAAAAACTCTTCATGTTCTATCTGCTTTGTTGAACAGCACATACATGCATTGTTTCTCATACTGTTCCATTACATTGTCCATCCGTTCAGTAAATGCCTTTTTTCACATTGCATGAATGTACTAAGGAAGGACAGACTTCCTATTGTGAATTTGAAATAGCTTAAATCATGCTTTCAAAAATTATAGCTCTTAATTTGCATCAAGCTTAATTTAATGTTTCTAGAGGAGTTTGTTTTAAAACAGTAGTGAATGTGAAAAAATCCCTATTAAAGCCATTCGGTTTAATTTCAGTTTTGTTAGTTAGTTGCTCATGATTCAAAACAGCTGTTTTTGGGTAGCCTGATAGTGGGTTTGAAAACTCCTGTTACAAATAATCATGGTTTTCAAAAACAGTCACATCCTTGAATAAGCAGTTGCCTATCTCAATTCCCTGGGTCTCAATAGCAGGGCATCTTCCAGATCTGCCGATGATGTTTCGAAAGGGAACTCGAAGACATGAGTTGTTATATATTATTTTGGTAGCCTCCTACTGATGAAAGAGCGAAAGGGGAAACATTGATAATCAATAATAAACTTCATAGCAATAAAGCACGTGAAAGTGGCGGTGCTTTCGTTGTCCATTTTGTACTGAAACTTTCATAACAAGATACTATTCTTTGTGACTTTTTATTGAATCTTCTGTAATTAGATATTTACTGGTTTTAGGAGCTAAAATTTTAAGCTCTACCTTATCAAAAACCAAAATATGAGAGTGGTGGGTTCTCATTAATCCTTCTCCTCTACTGTCATACCTATCCATTTCCCCTTTCCTCCTTTCTCACTTTAGCTGTAATCCTCCACCAGGGACGTTTACTGGGGCTGAGGGGTAAGTGCAGATCCTGAACAAAAATCTATTTTCAGGCTTCTAATAGCCACTTTGAGGCTGTTTCACACTCCTTATAGATTTACCCTTTGTATGTTCCTAAATGTTTTTCCACTTGCAGTTACTGCATTGCAGCAGTTTTATGTTTGCTAAATGGCCACCAATCTGCTCAGCAGTTTAGTATATCATCCTGTGTTGCAGCTGAACTTTCATACAGACTTTTGTTTTTCTTCCAGCCAGTGTGATGCCATATCTTGTAACTTTGTCATTAATCCACATCATTTACTGTCTTGTTACAAATCACTGTTTCTTTCACTACTTTGATAGTCTTTGGAATGGAGATGGCTTGTATGTCTAGCATGAGTACTTCTCTGTTTTAATGGATTTTAAAACTCTGTAAAAACTAGATGTAGAATTCTAGTAGGGTGGCTCCTTCGTGCCCACAGGTGACTATTTTTAGAGAATTTTTGCTGGCAAGGGGATACCCTATGATTAGTTGAAATGAAACTGTCTTTAATTATATGCTTAAGTACATTGAATTTGTTCATACTGAAACACATTAGAGGTACTTATTTTCTGTGAAAGATACAGTCTTTTCACAAATTATTTTTTTCCAAAAGTAAGATATTAAAATCTGGTGTTTATGCTAGACTAATAAGAATCCTGCTCCATTTTCTGATGTACTTAAAATAACGAAGCATGCAATCTTTTTTTCTTTCCAGCTCTGTCTTGAATTGGCATTGCTGCCCTCCTGTTTCATTTTTACCTAAGTTGGCTTTAGCTTTTAGATGGTACCATAAGGTTTCTTAACAAATAACCATTTCTGTAATTTGTATTTTCAAGTAGAAAACACTTCTCTTCTTCTTTTACAGCTAATAAAGCAGCAGCAGGCTCCGGAAATCGTCCAGGGAGTGTAATACGTGTATATGGCGATGAGAACAGTGACAAAGTGACTCCAGGAACGTTCATACCGTATTGTTCAATGGCACACGCACAGCTTTGCTTCCATGGGCACCGGGATGCTGTTAAATTCTTCGTCGCTGTACCTGGTGAGGTTTTATTCCTGTTCTTCAAACGAAATTTCTTTTTTGCCCTCATTTGCATAGTTAAATATAGTGTTAAGGCAAAGATAGCAAGTGCATGAAATGGTACATTCAGAAACAATTCATTATATTTACGAGACTTGTCTGATTCCTTAGTGCAGTATTGTTTAATGGGTGGAAAAGGGTTTGGTCACAAAGAAGTGCTTTGCTTCTGTCTGGGAAAAAGGTACTGTACTAAGTGAGTACTTGCTTATTAAGAAGACAGTCAACTGCTAATCGATGTAAGGTCCAATTTAAGTCTGACATCCTGCAGGAAGGATGAGCTACTAAGGGAGAAGCCCCCAAGGAAAGAATCTCAATTGCAGAAGCTGAGCGTTTCCTACAAGCTGCAGCGCTGGTTGAAATCCCTCTCAGCGCTTGTGTGCTGGAAGTAAATGACAGAAGTTTGCTTAATGGGCTGACATGCACTGAATCATTTCAGTTGTGTGTCTGAAAGTCTTCAAGTCTGTTTCAATGTCATTCTCTAGATCTATGTGCCTGTACTGTGAAATCTATCAAGAGGCATTTAATTCTCTGATTTCCATTGAACCGACCTGAACAGATGCTTCGTCTCTTTAGAGAGATGAAATCGAAGCAAAGCTAGCTTTCTGTCCCTTGCTGAAGAGATACTAGAATCCAAAGTTAAGTGTATCATTAGGCATTAAGCATGTCATCCAGTGACCAAATACAGGCGATATTACACTGTGAGATGTGGCATAAAAATGTATTCTGTTTTTAATCCAGGTCAGGTTGTTTGCCCACAGAGCAGTGGGGGAACAGAGCTAACAGCTGATAAACCAGCCCAAGAGTCCTTCAACCAGAGTCCTTTGAAATCAATGTTGGTGATAAGTGGTGGAGAAGGATATATTGACTTCAGAATGGGTAAGAAATACTGAGCTTAAAATCAGTTGTAACCTCTTCACACTGAAAGGTTATGAATCATATAATAACTTCCGTTGTGATTGCAGAGTGCATTTGTATGGTCAGTCAGTGTATAGTCTTTACTAAGCAGGTGTGAGGATAGAAGTATCTCTATTCTGACCAACATACCTTCAGCTTACTCTTCTCATCCCAATAAACCATGACCTCTGAGTTGACTATGTAAAAAGATTTATTTGAAACTCTGCTTTGGAGTCACATACCACCTTACCATTCATGCTTTCAGTCTTACTTTGACAGGTTAGTCTTCTGTCTCAAACTGCTGGAAAATATGTCCTTAGTTACTTAAATATGCAGAATGAATACCAAAAAAAGTCATGTATTATGTGAAGAACATTCAAACTAAAATTTACTCATTTTTGAGTGAAAAGAGAAAGTAGTTCACTGTTATCTTTGCATAGCCTTCTTATTTTGATCACTGCTTCTCTTGGATAGTGCTTTTGCATGGTCTAGCCCATAAAAAGGTTTCTTGTGTAAACTTTTTTTTTTTTTTAAATTGAAGCTGTTGGAGAAATAAAACAAAATGAGAGTGGTTGTGACTCTATGCTTAGAATCTGCAACTGGAGACCTTGACAAAAAGTGCCTGAAAAGGAGTCACAACTCCTAGACCTAATTTTTACCTTTTGCCTAAATCTGTCTATAGTGTTTTTCAAAAACAAACAAACAACAAAAAAAGACCACAAAAACCACTACAAAAAAAACCCATGAAGGCCAGCCCAAATTCTGTCATCCTACTAGTCAATGAAAAACAGGTTCCTGCTGGTATCCCCAGTGGAGTTACGTGGAAGGCAGGACTTGAGGCAATTCTGTGCCACGCTGTAGTGAGTACTTAAAAACTCTGTGCTTATTCCAAGCAAGCTGGTATAGCCACATACCAAATGTGTATTTTGCTGTCCTTGTGGTATGATGCAAAGCCATGAACTTAAATATTAGCACTATAGCTGCGTTAGCTCAGCTGTTGCCACATTTGTGCAGCAAACTGACTCAAGAGCAAGTAAGTTCAAGCTATTCTGTGTTTGGATACCTCACACCTCCAAAGTAGTCTAACCAGAAAATCAGACAAACTGACTTGAAACCTTCCTGAAGTTGTAGGGCAGTTCCCATTTCATCTGATTAAACTGACGTTGTTCTGTACCACAAGACTGCTTCTGTATTGATGTTTATTGCTGTCTACGGGCAAGTTTTGTTTAGTGGTTAGTTTGTCACCTTTGATCCAAGTCAGCTCATGTCACCGAGAGTTTAGACGCAGTTACAAAAGTGCTCTTCTCTTTTGAAGAACAATAATGGAGAACAGGCTTAGGGCCATCTTGCAGCAGTGTGTGCAGAGTTGTGCCAAGCTAAGATGACTGGAACAAGAGGAAAGAAGGGGAAAGGTTCATCACAGACATGACTGTTGCATTGTCTCACTTGTGCTCAATTACTACTCTTCTTTCTGGAGCACTTTATATCGTTCATGTGTTTACTCTAGCACGCCTTCTCATAGCATAACTATCTCCATTTCTGCCTGGGAGGTACTGCAAGTTTGCAAATCAGGTGGTTGTTTCTTTACCTTAAAGAGTTAGAGGTGATGAAATGAGTAGAATATGGATACTTAAAAAACTGCAGTTAATTTGGGAGGCTAGAACAGAAGAATATGACCATCAGAATACTAGGCTCTGAAATGATGATGCAACAGACTTTCAGTTTGTCATGTATATATTTATGATCTTGAATATGTTTTTATATGGGCATATGGCAACTACTGTCTTTTGTAGTGTTTCTTGTAAACCTAGGTGCCATTTGTCTTGCTCCATTTGCCGTTAATACTGGTTTTTATTGTCTGCCTGAATCAAAGCTGTTTGTTTTTCAGGTGATGAAGGTGGAGAATCTGAACTCCTTGGAGAAGCTCTACAACTTGAACCTTCTGTAGCCAAAGCTGAGAGGAGTCACTTGATAGTGTGGCAAGTAATGTGTGGCAGTGAGTGAGCCTGTAGGATGCAGCTGGAGACCTTAAAAAAGAAAAAGAAAAAAAAAAAAAGGAAAAAAAAAAAAAAGAAGCTTCTGCATGTTTTTTTTTTTATTTTGTGAAACCTGTTTCACTACATGATGTTGAAGCGTTTCTTTGCTGGTTTAACTTTATATTGCAAATCTGTCATACCTTTAACTATACAGGAATTAGCTTGTGCTGTTTTACTGCACCTGTGTTACATGGAACAGTATCATGAGATCGGATCTCTCTCAGAACTGGTGTGCACACCTTAGTAAGCAACTGAGACATCAGTTTTACTGTACCACAGCAATCTAATGTAGTTCACTTCTTCAGTAGTCTCACTTGAGTTCAGCTTTATTACAACTGAGCTTCATTTCGCTGTATAATGCATTGAGTAAAACAGCAAAGTTATTCCCAGAGTACTAAAAAATTGACAAATTATAAGACGGATTATTAAGGCTCATCCAAATACTCAGTGAGGGCTAAAGCAATCTGTAAATTTGAGCTTTTGTTTTCGAACCTGGCAAATCTTGCTTATATCGTGTATATGGCTTAATTTGTTACATTCATCAGAATTTCTGTGGGGAAGAGGGAATTGTATAGGAATCAAGATGACAATATTTAAATAAAATTACATGTTTTCACTATTGAACCTTAAAGTTTGAGAACTGCTGCCCTCAATAATGAGCAATTTTGATGATAGTGTTTTTCCATTTCCCTGACATGGAACAATCTGTTTAGAAAGGGTATTCTTAGGATGAATTAAATTTGAAAATAACTGTAAAATTGTTGAACAGGGGATATGTTTTGTTCTTTTCTTGTCTTAAGTCCTTATGTCCTAAGCACTAGAATGATCTTCTCTGCCTAGCTGGTCAAACTCATGAGGCACTACATGTGTGAAGGTTAGAGACCTTGATTAGAGCATGAGAAAAGACTGAGAGTGTACAGGAAAAATGCATTCTGCCCAAGTGAGATTGTAAAGGAACCTTAGTGCCAGATAATTAGGAACAAAATGTATTTTGGGGTTTTTTTGGTAGTTGCGTACCCCTGTTTAGAAAAAAAAAAATAGCAACAATGTTAGCAGGTAACACTGAGTAAATTGATTAAAGTTAGGAGACTCTAATATTAGGCTGACATTCTGTCTACTCACCATCTATTTTTTTAACCATAAGTGTGAGTTGAAGACTGTCTTCCTTTTACATTGAATTTCCTCCATTAATATCAGACCTAAGTTAAATACTTAATTATTTCTGTCCTTCAGAGTATTTTAAAACCCAGATTTGCTTTTTCATTTAGTCTCTGGATAGTAAAAGTTTTGAGGGGTTTTAATAAACATCCAGCATTTACCCCCAAAAGGCTGGGACTGTTCTGTTCAGATTAGTAGAGAAATTTAGTAACTTGTTTATGTGAGAGAACTGAACAGTTCCAGAGGAGTAAATATAGAAACACTTTTTTAAAACTGCCTAAACATTTTTATGCAATAGGAGCAGTTCTGGTCTATCAGGCAAACATGTGTTTATATATTTTCTTAATTTTTTAAATGAACACATTTAGCTGAGGTCTATTGTGTAAATATATATTTAGGCAGCTTTTTCAAATGCATATCATAGCTGATAAACCAGAAAAACTCCATTCAGGTCTATTGGTTAGATTTATATGTATAAATACTTTTTAAGCAACATATTTTGTACACAGCTGTTCCTCTCGTAAATATGTATTTAGGACATGAACTATGTAGTAAAAATCCTTATTAAAGATGTCTAATATCTTGGTAGTATTTTTCTCTTCAGAATGCCAAAAGTGATGAGAGCATGTTGTTCATAATTTGCTTTCCAAATTCATCTTTAACGTCACTCTTAAAGTAGTACTACAGCTTAAATATAAAGTCTGGGAGCTTTTTAAAAATTACACAAATACAGAAAGTAAACTGACTAAACACTCCTAGAAAGACCTATTCAAAACTTAATAGACACATATGCTGAACCTGAAGCACATCTGAATTAACTTAGGAAATTGGATGTCTAAGAAAAATGCTGTCTAAACTTTTACTGTTGTGCAGAATCTTCACTGTGAGTGGTGCAGTTTCATTGCTTCTCCTGCCATTTTCTTAAATTTTTTTTTTTTTTTTTTTTTTCTTCTTGGAAAACACAGTCTCCAAAGTTTTTACTCACTGGTTGATTGTCACATTCTCATGTTCTCAGAAAAAAAAGCGCACAATTCTGTTCCTTGGTTCTTGTGTAGCATTTTATTTGTAACTAGTGATGAGCTGTTTTCTCTGGACAGCTTTACTGCTATCCAATAGAGCAGTTCAATCTGGCAAGTGTGTACCTGGTCTTTTGCCAAATGTATCTGGTCCACCGTGCCATTTCAGTCACCTCAGTGGGCCAACTCTTGCAAATTTTTCCGAGAATGAGTGTTTCTGTCCAAAAGTGGAAGGGTTTTAAAGAAAACAGCAGGGTTAACTGTGTACCACTGTGGCTGTAGATAAAAGGCATGTGCACTTCTCTGTATTTCTCATTTAAAAACTTTATCCCCTGTCCTAAGGTACAGTAGATTAAATGGGTCCCTATTGTCATCACAGTGCACTGGGATTTATAAACTCTACTTAAGGTCGCTTTGAATGGTGAATAGAGCACACAAACCACATAAAACCCCAGGCACTGGGATGACAATAGGCTCCTACAAATCCGTCTCAAGAATGTGTTTATGCATACACTCATGTGATTAAAGCATCATATAAATAGGAGCTAATCTCTTGATAGCTACAGCTTGTTAATAGTTTGGAAACATTTCGAGCACAAAATATGCAGCACATTACTTGCCTGGGTAAGGGTGTTTGCATGGTAAAGGTGAAATGCGTTGTATAAGCTGCTGCATTGTCCATTTCTTGTAAAGGTCTTCCTGCGTTGGATCGGATAGAGCTGGCAGAGCGTAGACACTTTATCATAGGCTGCCTTAGTAACAAACAAATGTTAAATCTGTTTTATTATACTAACTGTTCTAAAGAACGTGTGTCTTTTAAAATGCTGTGTAACTGAATATTTATTTCCATGTGAGTATTATAAAAGTTACCAAAGGATTAAACCTGATTTAGCACTCTTGTAAGTGACCCTGTTGAGACAAGGTCTTGTGAAGGCCCTGCTCTGTAAAACAAGACACGGTAAACTTAAATACAGTTCTTTAGGGAAATTAAATGTTTTTTTTCTAGCAGGGTTATGCCATATTGTAACAACCTATGTTGCACCTCAAAGCATTTTTCTATACACTAAATGTTTCTCCCACCCTCTAACAAGATTAAGTTTCCTTTATTAATTTTGTTGATGCACATTTCTCAATCTTTTAAACATATATTTTAAACATTTTATGGTCTGTAATTTTTGAAAGTTTTGTCTGTTGGACACTTTACGCTGAATTTTACTCGCCTCTGTAATCCGAGATGGATATTACAGCGTTAAACTTGCTGTCTGTTAAAACTTGAGGCTTCTTTTCTGTGAGCAGAAAAGCTCATATAGCAGTGTAGTTATTTCAGTATTTATTTCTATTATTGAATCCATGGGGTTCAGAATGTAACTTTGTACATGAAATATATATAAATATGTATATGAAACATGCATCGGATTGGTGTGTTCTTTGTAGTCTCCTGTTAAGTTCAAAGGTTTTTGATGCTACCAGAAGGCGTGATAATTGGGTGTTTTACACTAGCAGCTAAATATTGCCATCAGAAATGCAGGTAGTTAATATATTTGAGTCTGCCCACAACTAGGGTAATCCTGCTCTCTCATAGTGGGCCTAAGCAAAAGCTCTGAAGGAAGACTTTGTTCACTGACTGGTTCCCAAAGGATGCCATGCTGTCTTCTCCCCATACGTGGCCCACAAATGCACTGATTCAGAGGATGAGAATCCAGAGGAGATCTGCCAAACTGCAGCTCAGATGAAATAGGCCCTGGAATTTATTTTTCAAGTTTTCTGAACACCTTACCAAAGATTCAGCTAAACACAAATGCACGTTGGTTACTTACTGCACAGCAAAGGAAATATTATGTTTGTAAGGAGAAAAATGAGAACTTGGTGACAAGAGATTAATTTCTGCTGCAAAAACAGAACACTTGGCTAGAACCAGGTTTTAATTTTCTCCTGGCTCATCTGCCACTTTCTAACCATGTTTGTCCCAGCAGTTTATCTTGATTAGCATTAACAAGTGGCCATGCCACTGAAAGTACTTGGTTAACCTCTGTTATAAGGGATTGGGGTGGCCCCCTCTTTGTGTGGTGAAAACATACTGTCCCTGGTGTGCTGGGGGCACGGTGGCATTTAGTCCTTTGTCTTGCCTGTGTGAATGTGAGAGCATTTGTTAGTCGTGCTTCTCTCCAGCAGTAGTGAAGGGCCTTCGTGAAGCTGTTGCTTTTGAATACCTTTTGAAATTTTGATGCAAATTCTTCATATTTGCACGTGTGAACATAGGAATCATCCATGGTTCAGAAAACACGAAAGTGTCCTGTTACCAGTGTTGCACCCATTTGAAATTTTGTTGTCTTGGTGCTTTTAAAAAAAAAAGAGAAATCATTATACTCATTTACTGGAGTTTTCTCACAAGATTTTTGTCTCTGCAGAACAGATATACTGACAAATTTCCCTCTCCTCAACAGTGTTCATTCTCAGGATTTGCCCATTCACATGCACGTCACATCATTGCCCTGTGCTAAGACACTGTGCATACATATTCGATGGGAAGAAACATCATAAATCTTTACTCTGGAAACGTTTGAGCTCTTCTGGCAGCCCTGACAGCCCCTCAGGTCTGTGGGTAAGTAATTTAATTTTTCAGATCCTGTATTGAGAGAGAAGTGCTAATAGAATAGTGACCTGGGTTAAGGTATTACCAATTCTGTTTGGAGACTGAAGTTTTAAGCCATTGTAAATACCCAGGCCCTTCTGCAATGAACACGGTGATAACAGGAAAAGCATTCACAGTTTCTGTAGCAGACTTTAAAAATGTTCTCTGTTGTGCCAGTCTCCTATAAAAAGAGGTATTCACATCAGAACCCATAAAATGTTAATAATCATACAGGAAGTTAAAATGTTTCAGTGTGAATGATCTTTATTGGAAACTACTTGTTTGCTGGAAACCTCAATGAGAGAGTTTGAGGTAATTTCTCTTTTTCTACACTGGAATAGCAAACTGAAATGAGGGATTTTTTTTGCCATCACCTCCCTTTTTCTCATGCTGTAATCTATCTGAAAGCCGTGTGAATGATACAGCCTATAATGTTATTTAATTGTGATGATCTCTGATGCACACATGCCCTGTAACTCTACTGCAGAAGAAGCTTTGAAGAGGTCTTTTGGCCTTGGGCCGTACTCCACGACATGGCGTACAGGACAATTTTGGTGCAATTTTGCATGATTATAGTTAACTCCTTAAAAAGCTATTCTGAGATGACAAACCCAAGTATGAGAATTGTATTCTGGCTTTTCAAAACACTCTGGAAAGCGATGGTGGGACAGGAGCTGGTGAGAAGCCATGGGGATTGTTGTTTGTTGTGATCTGCTTTTGATTGTCCATGGGTGGAAGCCCCCAGGACCTGGCGCAGTCCGTGTTGTGTTTAGACACAAGATGGTGCTCTTACAACTCAAAGGCAACATGGAGACCTGGAGGGAAAACTCATGCTGGAGTATTCACTTCTTTCTGCCTTTCTCTCAACATCCACAATTCGGGTTTCCTCTAACAGCTCTTCAAGGTGAAGCTGTTGTGTCAGTGGTCAGGAGAGGAAAGGAGAATGGGAGTGTGTGATCATCCTAGGGTTCAGGAGATGGCTCTCCCTGGCCCTCGCCTGTCTGCCGTGGTTTTGTGGGGATTTGTCTGCTTCTGGGACAGCCCCAGCCAAGAAGCTCAGCTGGAGTTGTCTGCTCTGGAGCTGGAACCCATTGCACCTAGTAACGTAGAAAAATGAAAGGAAAAAGGTTTCCTTCTTTAAAAAAAAATGATTCTGAGCAGCCCATGTGCCCCAGCCAGCAAGAAGGAGCAGGGCAGGGTGGGTGCTGCTTGCTTTGCAGCGTCCCCCTGGCTGCCACCTCTCCAGCTTCAGGAAAGTTCTGCTCCAGTTGCAGGTGGGAGGTTAACACCCCCTTAATTCATACTCTACCTCCAGAACAGATGTTAAAAAGCTGCACACAAGCAGCAGCTCTGGCTGCAGTGGTGAGGGAGCTGGTGCTCCTTTCATCTGGCCATGGACCTTCCTCATCCCTCTTCTACCCCTGAGACCAAGGGCTGCAGGATGTGCAGGTGGTTTCTGCAGTGAAAGGGAAGGTTGCTGCCATCACCTGCTGCTGCCACCTCTGCACAAGGTGTCACTGTGCCCAGGGCTCCTGCTTTGTAGGCTGTCTCAGGTTTGGAGCTTAAATGAGGGGAAAAAACAAACAAACAAGAAAACCTCCCATGTTGGAAACCTTCCCAGGCTCCACATCTGCTTTTCACTTCCACCTTTTCATGTGTGGGGCTGAGATGGGGAACACTCTGTCCTGGCGGTGCTGGGGTCCTGCCCGGGCTCTGTGCTGGCAGGGATGGAGCTGCTGCCAGCCATGTCCTCATGTCTGGACCAGCGTGGTGGCAGTGGCAGCATTTAGTTATGGTGTCATCATTACACTTATCTCATGGTCTGGCTTGCAGGTGTGTGTCTCGGCATGTCCTTTTAAAATAAAACTAGACTGATGCTTGCTTTGAGTTTAAGGGCAAAAATAAAAAGCTGGTAAGTGCTGTGCTGGGTCAGACCACACATCCTGGTGTCTTGTCTGACAGCAGCTGAAAGCAAATGCCAGGAGGAGAGAGCAAGAACAGGACAGAGCTGTAGGTCACCCCACAGCCTGCTGCACCTTCAGGCCTGAAGACTCAGCTTCTACTTTATGGAAACAACTGGACTGATGGAAGATGGTACA